>NW_025927358.1:0-43368 GCF_016906955.1 Phacochoerus africanus
AAGTTCCAGACCCATTTATGATTAAAACCCTCCAGAAAATGGGCATAGAGGGAACACACCTTGACGTATTATAGGCCATATATGTCAAGCCAAGCAAAGCTAACATTATTCTCAATGGTGAAAAGCTGAAGGAATTCCCACTAAGATCAGGAACAAGACAAGGATGTCCACTCTCACCACTTTTATTCAACATAATTTTGGAAGTTATAGTCATTGCAATCAGAGAAGAAAAGAAATAAGAGGAATCCAAATGAAAAAATAAGAAGTAAAACTGTTGCTGTCAGCAGATGACATGATATTATACATAGCAAATCCCAAAGATGCTACAGAAAACTACTACAGCTCATCAATGAATTTGGTAAAGTTGCAGAATACAAAATCAATATACAGAAATCTCTTGCATTCCCATACACTAACAATGAAAGATCAGAA
This sequence comes from Phacochoerus africanus, assembly GCF_016906955.1. NCBI lineage: Eukaryota > Metazoa > Chordata > Mammalia > Artiodactyla > Suidae > Phacochoerus > Phacochoerus africanus. The sequence goes on from NW_025927358.1 coordinate 433, forward strand.
TAGAAATCAGCATAATGTGGAAATCAATTCAAGAACTCCTCTCTTCATCTCAGCTCATGAAGTTTCCAAATTAATAAAAGCAATGTTGTAAATTTAGGAGTCATTGCCTTGCAAAATATTTTATGCTGTTTTCCAAGTTATTTACCATGTTTCAAAGCAAAATCATTTAATATGAACTCCAGTCTCTATACCTAAATCTTTACTTTTTAAAGAATTGAATTTGTGGTTATTTTTCCAAAAGCACAGCAATTCCAAAATAAAGAAAAGTAACTAAAAATTTTTAAAAAGAGAAATTAAGAAAACAATCCCATTGACCAGTGTGTCAAAAGAATAAAATACCTAGGAAAAAACCTACCTAAAAAGGCAAAAGATGTGTCCTCTGAAAAGTATAGAAAACATTGTTGAAAGAAATCAAAGGTAATACAAACATATGGAAAGAAATATCATGCTCCCAGATTGGATAAATTAATACTCTAAAATAAGTATACTAATAGACTACCCAAGGCAATCTACAGACTCAATGCAATCGCTATCAAATTGTCAGTGGCATTTTCACATAATGAGAACAAAAACATTAAATTTATATGGAAACACAACAGACCCAGAATAGCCAAAGTAATCCTGAGAATGAAAAACAGAGCTGGAGGAATCAGGGTCTCCAACCTCAGGTTATACTACAAAGCTATGGTTATTAAAACAGTATAGTACTGGCAAAAACCAGAACTATAGATCAATAGAACAAGATAGAAAGTCCAGAGATAAACCAACACAACTATGGTCAACTAATCTGACAAAGGAGGCAAAAATATACAATGGAGAAAAGACAGTTCCTTCAATAAGTGGTGCTGTAAAAACCGGTCAGCTACATGTAAAAGAATGAAATTAGAACACTCTCTAACATCATACTGGTCTTCTGTATATTATTGGGTTGAATTGTTTTTTTTTTTTGATATTGAGTTTTATGAGCTATTCTTATAGTTTGGATACTCACCTCTTATTGACCATATAATTGGCAAAAATCTTTTCCCATTCAAAAGATTGTCTTTTCTTATTGCAGCACAAGACATGGCAACAACCTAAATGTCCAAGGTTAAGAAGATGTGGTACATATACACAACGGAATACTACTCAGCCATAAAAAAGAACAAAATAATGCTATTTGCAGCAACACTGATGGAACTAGATACTCTCATACTAAGTGAAGTAAGTCAAAAAGAGAAAGGCAAATCCCATATGATATTACATATATCTGGAATCTAATATATGGCACAAATGAACCTATCTGCAGAAAAGAAATAAAGTCATAGACATGGAAAACAGACTTGTGGTTGCCATGGGTGAGGAGGAAGGAGTGGGATGGCCTGGGGTGTTGGGGTTAGTAGATGCAAATTTTACATTTAGAGTGGATAAGCAATGAGATCCTGCTGCATAGAATAAGGAACTATAATCACTTGTGATGGAACATGATGAAGGATAATGTGAGAAAAATAATGTATATACATATGTATGACTGGGGCACTTTGCTCTACAGCAGAAATTGACAGAACATTGTATATAAACTATAATAAAAAATAAAAAAATCAAATAATCTCCCCCCACAAATATTGTCTTTTCATTTGGTTAATGGTTTCCTTTGCTGCTGTGCTCAGGCTCTTTAAATTAAAGAAAAAAATTTCGCTTAGGCATGTGGCATGTGGAATGTCCAGGGCCAGGTATCAAACCCATGCCACAGTAGTGACAATGCAGGATCCTTAACCCCCTGGGCCACCAGGGAATTATTAAGCTTTTACGTTTAATTAGGTCCCATTTGTTTATTTTTGCTTTTGTTTCCTTTGCCTTAGGATACAGACACAAACAAACAGACAAACAAACAAAAAAACCCCAACAAACTCCACAGTGCTACAATTTACATCAAAGAGTGTTCTGCTTATATTATCTTTTAGGAGTTTTATGGTTTCTGGTCTTATAGTGTTAAAAAATATGATGTTATAAAGTGTTCTAATTTAATTATTTTGCATATAGCTCTCTAGTTTTCCCAGCACCTCTTATCTTTTCCCTAGTGTATATTTTTGCTACCTTTGCTATAGACTAATTGACCAAATCATTGGATTTACTTCTGGGCTCTCTATTCTGTTCCATTAATCTATGTGTCCAATTTTGTGCTAGTACCATTGAGATGACGACATGGTTTTTATGCTTCAGTTTGGTAATGTGGTGTATCACACTGATTGATTGATTTGTAGCTATTGAAACATACTTGCATCCCTGATTGTTCTGTATGATGCTTTTAATGTATTGTTAAATTTGGTTTCCTAATATTTTATGGAGGATTTTTGCATCTATGTTTATCAATGATATTGGCCTATAATTTTTTATGTGTGCTATCTTTGTCTGGTTTTTGTATCAGGATGATGCTGACCTCACAGAGTGAGTTCAGGAGTATTCTTTCCTCTGCAATTTTTTGCAGTAGTTTGAGAAGGCTAGGTATAATGTCATCATGTGTTTGGTAAAATTCACCTGTGAAGCCATCTGTTTCTGGACTTTTGTTTGTTGGGAGTTTTTTGATTACTGATTCGATTTCATAACTGGTCATTCATCTGTTCATATTTTCTATTTTTTGCCGGTTCCGTCTTGGAATATTTTATATGTCTAGGAATTTGTTCCTTTTTTTCTAGGTCTTCCATTTTATTAGCTTATATTTGTGCATGGTAATCTTTATTTCTATCATGTCAGTTGTAACTTTTTCAATTTTTGATTTGGGTTTTCTCTCTTTTTTTCCCTGATGAGTGTGGCTAAAGGTTTTGATTTTTGATTTGGGCCTTTTCTGTTCTTTTCCTTGATGAGTCTGGTTTATCAATCTCATTTATCCTTTCAAAGAACCAGCTCTTAGTTTCACTGATCTATTATATTGCTCTTTAGTCTCTATTTTACTTATTTCTGCTCTGATGTTTATTGTTTATTTCCTTCTATTAACTTTGGATTTTATTTTTTTCTTCTTCTTCTTCTTCTCATTTTTTAGGTGTTAAGGTTAGGTTATTTTGGATTTTTCTTATTACCTGAAGCTTGTATTGCCATAAACTTCCCTTTTAGAACTGCTTTTGAGATACTTCATCTCACATGTTTTGAATCATTGTGTCTTCATTTTAATTTGTTTCCAGGTATTATTTTTATTTCTTCTTGATTTATTCAGTTACCCATTGGTTGTTGGGCAACATATTGCATAGCCTCCATGTGTTTGGGATTTTTGCTTTTTTGTCCCTGTATTTGATTTCTAGTTTTATGTTAAAAATACAAACATGGTGTTATGGTTAGAAAAGATGATTAATATGATTTTAATCTTCCTAAATTTACTGAGATGTGTTATGTGGCTTGGCATGTCATCCATCCTGGAGAAAGTTCTACATACACTTGAAAACAATATGTATTCTGTTTCTTTGGGATGGAATTTCTAATATATCTATTAAGTCAGTGTTTCCCTTATTGCTTTTCTGTATGGATGGTCTCTCCATTAATGTAAATAGGGTGTTAAAGTCTCCCACTACCATTGGTTTACTGTCAATTTCGCCCTTTATGTCTGTTAATACTTGCTTTATGTATTTAAGTGCTTCTATATTGGATGCATATATATTTACTGTTGTTGTATCTTCTTGCATTGACCCCTGGATCATTACACAATATCCTTCTTTGTCTCTTTTTAGAGCCTTAACATGTATTTTTCTAAGTATGGCTCCCCTGACTTTCTTTGAATTTCCATTTGGGGGATGGAAAGGGATTCCCATCCCTTCACTTTCAGTCTCTGTGTGTCTTTAGAGCTGAAATGAGTCTCTTATAGGCAACATATTTGTGAATCTTGTCATTTATCCATTCAACCACTCCATGTTTTTTGATTGGACAACTTATTCCATTTAAATTTAAAATAATTATAGATAGGTATGTACTATTGTAATTTTGCTAATTGTTTTGGGGTTGTTTTTGTTATTGTTTGTTTCCTTCTTCACTTTTGTTCCTCCCCTTGTTCTTTGATGACTATCTATAATGCTATATCTGGATTATTTTCATGTGGTGTGTTATATTATTATATAATTTGATTTGCGGTTACTGTGAAATTTACAGCAATCTATATATGCTTTTTTTTTTTTTTGCCTGTTCTGGGGCCAGTTCCCATGGCACATGGAAGTTCTCAGGCTAGGGGTCCAATCAGAGCTGTAGCCGCCAGCCTATGCCAGAGCCAGGGCAACACAGCATCCGAACTGCATCTGCAACCTACACCACAGCTCACGGCAATACTGGATCCTTAACCCACTGAGTGAGGCCAGGGATTGAACCCAAAACCTCATGGTTCCTGGTTGGATTTGTTAACTGCTGCACCACGAAGGGAACTCCAATCTATATATATGCTTGATTATTTTAATTTGCTGACTCTTACATTTAAATGCATTTTAACAACCCTGCATTTGTACACGTTTAGTATTCTGGACATTATATTTTACATCTTTTTGTTTTGTGTATCTCTTAACTAGTTATTGCAGATACAGATGATTTTACTACTTTTGTCTTTTAACCTTCCTACTAGTTTGCACACGGATGATTTACTACATTTGCTGTATTTTTGCCTTTACCAATGTGCTCTTTCCTTTCATAATTGTCATGTTTCTAGTTGTAGTCTATTATTTTCCTTTTAACATTTTTAACATTTTTTGTAAAACCCAAAAAATAAAAAGGGGTTCCCATCATGGCTCAGTGGTTAACAAACCCGACTAGTATCCATGAGGATGCAAGTTCGATTCCTGGCTCCACTAAGTGGGTTAAAGATCCAGCGTTGCTGTGAGTTGTGGTATAGGTCACAGATGCAGCTCAGGTCCTGCATTGCTGTGGCTCTGGTGTAGGCTGGTGGCTACACCTCTGATTCAGCCCCTAGCCTGGGAACCTCCATATGCTGTTGCAGCCCTAAAAAGACAAAAAGACAAAAAAAAAACAAAAACAAACAAAAAAAACCCACAAAACATTTTTTGTAAAGCTATTTTCATGGTGCTAATTTTGTCTTTTAGGTTTTGCCAATCTGTAGAATTTTTGATCTCTCCATTAAATATGAATGAGAAGCTTGCTATGTAGAGTATTCTTGGATTTAGGTTTTTTTCCTAGCCTCCAGAATTTCTGTTGCAAAGTCAGTTGATGGCCTTATGGGAGTTCTTATTGCACTTCCCTTTCTGCTTCTAATATTCTCTCTTTATCTTTAATTTTTGCCATTTTAGTTACAATGTGTCTCATTGGGTTCCTCTTTGTGTTAATGCTGTATGGCACTCTCTGTGCTTCTTACACTTGGATCAGGAATTCCCAGATTAGTGAAATTTTCAAATATTATGTCTTCAAATATGTTCTCTGCCCCCCTTCTCTCTCCCTGGTCCTTCTGGAACCCCTGTAATGAGAATAATAATATACTTGATGCTTTCTCAGAGTCTCTTAAAACTGTTTCATTTCTTTTTATTCTTTTTTTCCCCATTTAACTTCAGTGATTTCCACTACCCTGTCTTCCAGTTCATTTATCTCTTCTTCTTCTGTTGATTCCCTTTAGTGTGTTTTTCATTTCAGTTAATGTAGTCTTCATCTCTGGTTCTTTATGTTTTCTCTTTATTAAAAACTTCTACATGCTCACTCTGTTCTTCCAAACTTCTGAGTTCTTCAAGTATCTTTATGATCATTATCTTGAACATTTTACTGAATAGATTGCCTATCTAATCCATTTAGTTCTTCTGGGGGTTTATCCCATTCCTTTATTTGGGACATTTTCCTGTTGTTTCTGTTTGCCAAATTTGCTATTTTATTTCTCCTGTTTTGGTACATTGCTCATGCTTCCCCAATGTTGGAGAAGTGTCCTTTCATAGGAGATGTCCTATGCATCCCAGCAGTGTGCTCCCCTCTGGTCACCAGAGCTATATGATATGGGATGCCCCCTATGTGGACTGTGTGGGTTCTTTTCTTGTGATGGGTTTACTACTGTTGTGGTCCAGTGGGTGTGGCTTGCCTCTGGTCCAGGGCTATGGGCCCTGTTCTTCCCAGGTCTGGTGCTGGCTCATTCATGGGTTGAGCTGAATTCTGGAAGGGGTGATTGCAGGATTGGAAGTCTTAGATCTAGTGTTGGGACCATTTCCTAACACAGTTGGCTGTCTGGTATTGGGTGTCCCTAAGCTGATGTTGGTTTCTTGGTGAAAGGAGCTGGATCCCACGATGGCTGAATGATAGGTCACCTCCTAGTAGGTGAAGCTGGGACCCAGGGGTCCCAGGACTAGTCCAGCTCATTAGTGGACATAGCTGAGTTCCCCAATCCCTGGATCTAGTGTCCTGAAGTTGGTATTGGTCCTCTGGTTGTTTGGGCTGAATCCTGGGGCAGATGGCTGAGGAGCCTAATGTGTCCTACAGCTGCCATTGGCTTGCTGGTAAGCAGGACTGTGGTCCAGGTGGTACTGCTCCTGATGCTGGCCTTTTGGTGCATGTCCTGGGTTCTGATATGGTTAGCTGCAGGGTTATGATGGTTATAAGACTGGTGTCCACCCATGATTGCTGGTATCATGACTCCTGGGGTCCCAAGGCTGGTGCCTTCGCACTGGTGGGTGGGGCCAAAGCCCAGGTAGTCCTGGGGCTAGTGCTGTTGGGTCCAAGCTTCTCTGCCTGTAGAGCCCTTAGGATTTCGTGTCAGCACACTGGTGTGGAGGTAGAATCCTTGGGCTTCTGGTGGACAGGATGGTTGTGGGTTTAGGGGGTCTTATGGCAGCTGACCTACTTGTGAAGGGGCTGTGTCTCTGTCCATCTGGTTACTTGCTCTGAGGAGTCCTAGTCCTGGTGCTCACAGCCTGGTGGGTGGGTCTGTTCCTGGAACTAATAAACCAGAAGGAGGATTCTAAAATAGTTCTTGCCAGCATTAGTTTCCATGTGGTAGAATAAGCTCCCCCAAATGGCTGTCCCCAGTGTCTGTGTCCTCAGAGTGAGCTCCACTTGCCTCCTGCCTCTCCTGGAGGCTCTCCAAGATTAGCAGGCTCTGACTCAGGATCCTTTTAAATTACTGCTTCGGCCCTGGGTCTTGGAGCATGTGAGATTTTGTGTATATCCTTTAGGAGTAGAGTCTCTATTTCCCATGGCCCTCCAGTTCTCCTGGAAAGAAAAAAGGCTTTTAAAGCCAAATGTTTTGGGGGCTTATCTTTCCTATGCAGGACTCCTGGGATGGGGAATCCAGTGTAGGCTTGGGACCTTTTGAACCGTGGGGAGAACCTCTGCAATTATGATTCAGCTCTCATTTATGGGTTGCTCACCTGAGGGGGAGGGGTAAGGATCTTGGCTGCACTCTGTCTCTGCCCCTCCTACAATAAGTGCTTACTTCTTTCTTTTTCTGCTATTCTTCTGATTTTTATCATCAATAGTTTCTCTGTAAATAGTTATAATTTTGGTGTATCTGTGGGAGGAGGTGAGTTCAGGGTCTTCCGACTGCATCGGCTTGTCCACTCCCCTTTAACTACTCTATAAGTTAGTAATTAGTAACAAAACAACAAACTATAGGTTAGAAAAATAAATTTATGTCTTAACATATTTGTATTAGTCTTTATCAAAGTTCTGAATTGGTTAACTTGATAAAATGATCTCTGGTGCTTCCTTTTGTACTCAGGTGGGAGAGCCATAAAGATCACGTCAGGGAACTTGACAAACCTGTCTCAAGTAGGACTGCAGAGGAATGAACAACAATGAGCTCTTCCAACCTAAACAACTGAAACCTAACCTCCTTGGCATTAATTCTTTTTTTTTTTTTTTGCCTTTTAGGGCTGCACTTGGCATATGGAAGTTCCCAGGTTATGGGTCAAACTGGAGAATTCTAATATGAGTAAGACAGCCTCAACTCTGAAAGGATTATAGCAAAGGACAAGAAGGGAGCATGAAAAAAACTAGAACTTGGAAAAATGCCACAAACTGTGAATAGATGAAATCAGGGTGAATAAGGTGAATTTCATTGGAAAATACTTGAAATAAAGCTTGGTAAGAGAGTCTAAAGCTCATTTCTGGTGATATCTGGTAGACTGCCTTTAAAGGAGGTGTAATTAGCTCAGGAAATCACTTGTCAGGGAAGGATGTTTACCTTACTTTTATCTGGTGACCTCCAGAAAAGGCCAAGTTCTCTCCAGGGTCTATCCTCTGATCCTTCTCTGTGGGAAGTGATCTACTCCTAATTTCGCTGTAGGCAGGGCAGAAGTCTGAACCTTAGACCGGTAATCATCAAAGCCATGGCAGGGCACTTCGAAATAAATGTCCAGAGGAATAGTAATTAAAAAAGATTTCATGGAGCCCTGAAAATCCTTCTAAATCTTATTTACCAACTCTTTAAGTCACTGGCTTTCTTCCTTAAGAGAGCTTCAGAAAATTAAGAAGGGAAAAGCCAAACACACATCCTGTCATGGTTCTACTTTTGGAAAAACCAATCTTTGCTAAAAATTTTCCTGTTTCATTGGATGATCAAATCAATGATTTAATAATAACAGGAATAAAAACAGAGCAATCAGCTCTACCTGAATGCTCAGAATCCAAGGAGTAATGGCATTTTGGCTTTGATGTCTTCTGTTCTTGTTTACATAGCAAATGAGACTAGTGTTAAAAGCCTTTGGAAAGATGCCCTTTCATATTTGACACTGAGTTCAGCTAGTACAAATAGAAAACCTTGAGAAAAGTGAGTACTTCTTCCCTAGAGGCCATCATTTATTATGTAAACACTGAGAGCCCCTTCATTGTCCCTGCTGGATCTGTACCTCATAGCTACCTTGGCATACACCCAGCCCAGCCAGCTGCCCTTTGATCAACCTTCGGATGGATCTACAGTTGCCCCACTTAGAAATGGGTTCACCAGACCTCTCTGTGCCCTAATGCCCCATTTTTCTCTGGTGCTTGTGAATGTCCTTTGGAAAACAAGCCTTTCACTCTAGATGAGGACCAGAGACTTCCCTCACTTGCTCACACTTCCTGCTTACCTGGTATCAAAAACAGCCTTGCCAACCACCACCAACTGTAAAAATCAATCTGAAACCCAAAATGTGTCTATCCCTTGTATATGTTTTATGCTTTTCCATTTGAAAAGCAAATATGATCACAACATCCACATGAGGAAGTATTGGTAAATTGAGACTTGTTTGCTGAAGTTTTATAGCCCAAGGCAGGAGCTTGCACATGACAGTGGGAAACAGATGTACTAACATGAATGAAATGATCTTGCTGAACAATTTTCATTATTATTATCTATCTTATGGTAGGTGATGTTTAGTCAACTTGCCAAATTATAGAATTATTCCCTGTGCCACTTTTATACCTGGTCACCTGGAGCCGAATTTTTATATTATTTATTTATTTATTTATTTATTTATTTATTGTCTTTTTAGGGCCACACCTGTGGCATACGGAGGTTCCCAGGCTAGGGGTCTAATCGGAGCTGTAGCCTCCAGCCTTCATCACAGCCACAGCAATGCCAGATCTGAGCTGTGTCTGCAACATTTACCACAGCTCACTTCAATGTCAGATCCTTCACTCACTGAGCAAGGCCAGGGACTGAACCTTCATCCTCATGGATGCTAGTTGGGTTTGTTAACCACTGAGCCATGACAGGAACTCTAGAAGAGCAGTATATTTGGAAAATGAGAACTGCCTGGGCAATATTTTTTTTTTCATGTGTTGACCTGGCATGGTGTTTCTATAAATTAGATAAGGGCCATTTGCAGCTAAAGGCAATACTTTGGCCAATGTTTAAAGTTATGAGCAAATAGGAAAGTCATGAATTGTTATTCTCTTTTTAGGTCTATTGCCAAAGCTAATCAAACTGGAAAGGAGCTTCCTTAATTTGATAAGAATTATTGATAAAACAACCTACAGTTAAATATGGTGAAATAATGAATATGTTCCCCTAAATTCAAATTAAGACAAGGATGTCCACTTCTATTCAATATTGTGCCAGAGGCCCCAGATAGGAGAGAAAAAAAAAATCAAGAAATGTAAAACAAAGTTATAAGGATTAGAAGGAAGAACTAGAGATGTCTTTGTAGATGTCGTATATGTAGAAAGTTCAAAATAATTTAGGTGATAAAACTCTCTATGGAGCTGAAAATATGGTGTATTATATAAAACAAAATATTATGTATTTTAGAGGAGATAGTGGTTACACAGGAATATAGTCACGTAAAACTAGTCAGCTGTATGCTTGAGTTATGAATTTTACCTTGCATAATTATATCTCAAAATATGCTATAAAAACATTTTAAAATAATTTGCATTTATCTGTAACTACGGATGGTTTTAAAACATGTCTACAAATTATTTGACATCCCTCCCTTCAAAATGTGGAGCTTAATTCCCTTCCCCTTGAATGCTGGCTAGACTTACTGACTCACTTCTAATGAACGGAGTGATGTTATGTGACTACTGTGACTGGGTCATAAACAGGGTGTTGCCTCCACCTCTCTCATGCTTGCTTTGTGGGAACCCAGCCAAGAAGCACATGTCGCTGGAACTTGGCTTCTGCTCACTGGTGCTGAAGAGAAATGTGGAGACAGAGTTTTGGGTGAAGGAGAAATAATAGCTTTATTGCTTTGCCAGGCAAAAAAGGATCACAGCAGGCTAATGCCTCAAAGACTGTGCCTCTCTTAGGAGAGATGGGGAGGTGGTTTTATAGTTTGAGGAGTGAAAAATAGGGCCACAGATAAGGATCAGGGTAGAGGCAAGCTTGCATTGTTTTCAAAGCTGGTGTTCAGTGGTCTGGTGGTCTTCTTTCTGGAATAAAGAATGCTTCATTAACATCTTCCAAGTCTTCCATGTGTTGGGGACTTGAGTTCTGTAGAAGAGCTCAAAGATGTTGTTATCCATATTCCTTGAGGAGGGACCAGGACCCTGCCCCCAAAGCTACACTATTGTTTCTTGGCAGCTCCTCCCCCAGGGTCTCTGCATCCCCTCGCTTCCCTGATTAGCAACTCTTTGAACCAGCCCTTTGGAAGGTCATGGAGGCTATTTGCCCTTTGAAATTCCCTAAAAAAATAAGAAATGGGGGATGCAGAAAGGCTTGTGTGCCCAGGAGCCCCCAGGGCCATGCTTGGTTTTGCACACATGACAGAAAACTGGGGCTTGGTACAACCACCAGTACAAGTTCACCAGCCACATGAATTGGTTAGTATGCATATAGGTCCTCCAGCTCATTGAGCTCTTAGATCTTAACAGCCCTCACCTATATTTTGGCTGTGACTTGTGAGAGACACAGAGTCAGAATGAACCCACTTAAATTGTTACTAATCCTTGCCCCACTAAAACTCTGAGAGACAATTGATATTTACTGTTGTCTTCAGTTGGTAAATTTTGGAGTTTTACAGAGCAGTAGATCATGTCTGTCCTCAGGGTCACTGGCTATGTTTCAGTAGGATATTTTATGACTGTAAATGATTGAAATGTTTGAGTTTTTTTATGTCTTGTATTCTAATCTGAAAAAACCAGTTTTGAGTGCTTTGTATAAGGCACTATTTAAATTAAACATATGCAGGCCTGAAAACAAATAAAAAATCCAAGTAATACTATGTTATTAGTTAACTAGAAAGTTCTCTCCTTGTACTTTTGGACCTCAGCTGAATACAGTCTTTGCATACTCAGAATAGAAGTTCTATAGCTATGGTAGGTGATGTTGGAACAAACTACTAAGGAAGAATAAGAGAATCACAATAAAGTTATTCTCCAGGGAATTTTTTCATAGTAGCAAATGAAGGTACAAAGACTGTGGACCCCCCCCTTGTCAAAGTGATGGGGTGAGGGAGAACAAGAAGGAAGTCACCCTTTTCTAGGAACAGGTCCTGGCTTCTACATGTTGGTCTCGTTCTATTAATTTTGTTTTCCTAAACTGGATTTTGAATCCCTGTAAGTTATCTTCTTGCTTATGCCTTTTTTAATATTATATTTTTAATGAAGTATAGTTGATGTTGAATATTATATAAGATATACAATATTGGATTCTTTTTTCTCATTTTTTACAGTTTTGTTGATTTAAAATGTTGTGATAATTTCTGCAGTACAACAAAGTGATTTGGTTATACATGTACACAATCCATTCTATTCCTGATTTTTTTCCCATGTGGCCATCACAGAATGTTGGGTAGAGTACCCTGTGCTATATAGGAGGTTCCTGTTTGCCAGTCATTCCATAGTCTACAAGGTGCATAGCCAGTCCCAAACTCCCAGTCCATTCCCCCCTCAACCTTTTCACTTTGGCAATCGTAAGTTTGTTTTCAAAGCCCGTGAGTCTGTTTTGGTTCTGCAAATAAATTTGTTTGTATCCTCTTCTTTAGATTCCACCTATAAGTGATATCAAATCTTTGTCTTTCACTGCCTGATTAACTTCACTTAGTGTGATAATCTCTACGTCCAACCATGTTGCAGCAAATGGCATTATTATATTTTTATGGCTGTGTAGTATTCCATTGTATATATGTACCACTTCTTCATCCATTTCTCTGTTGATGGACATTTAGGTTGCTTGCATGTCTTGGCTATTTCAATGAACTGGGGAGCATGTATCTTTTTGATCATACATAGACACCTACAGCAATCCTTCTTTTTGTTTAATATTCAGTACTCTATGATAAACTTTCATTTCCAATGTCTTTGCAGCCCAAGAGTTTCTCTTTCACAGATCAGTCCTTTCAGGGATATAGCAGAAAGAAAAGCTACAAATGCTGCTTCCAAATTAGTTTGTGCTTTTTTTTTTTTTCCAGTGCTGCTTTCCTAGCTTTTCCATTCCAATCCATGATTTGAAACTATGTAAAAGTTTTGTTAAATGAACCCTTCAAAATACATGGTCATGAATATTTTAAGAATAAATGTTTTACTCCACCTCTGGTAACCACAAATCTGATTTCATTTTCTAGAAGTTGTTTGTGCTTGGGGTTTTTGTTTTTTTGGTTGTTTAACTTGACCTGCTATGCTATTGGTAGTTCCTGGCACACACATTTTGGCTGTGTTGTTGGAAAATGTTATGGCATATAATCTTCTCACAATCCTATGAAAGTAAAGAACTATGATATTTTTGGTGAAAAAAAAGAATAAATGGTTTAAACGATAAATTTGGTAAGCACCTCCTTATGGAAATGTAAGATTTTCCCCTAAAATAAAATCAATATTTCTCTATAACCAATAATGGTTTTCTTTGGGGCATCATTCATTTCTGCTGAAAAAGTAATGGAAAATTAAAAATGGGAACAGACATCTGAATAACCAGAGTCTCTCCTGTGCTTCTGGGTTGGTGGTCCCTGACCCCAGGCACATTCTTGTTGCCTTTTACCCACAGTGTATCTTTGGATGAAGCCCTTATATTAAAACACACACTTGAGGATTTCCTCTCATGGCTCGGGGAAACAAATCTGACTAGTATACTTGAAGATGCAGGTCTGATCCCTGGCCTCACTCAGTGGGTTAAGGATCCAGCATTGCTGTGAGCTGTGGTGTAGGCCAGTGGCTACAGCTCCAATTTGACCACTAGCCTGGGAACTTCCATATGCTGTGGGTGCAGCCCTGAAAAAAAGACCAAAAAGAAAAAAGAAAAAAAAAAAGAAGAGAGAGAGAGAGAAAAAAAAACAAACATTGAGGAGAAAATGAGCAGGTACGGATGGTAAAATGCAGACATTATTGGAAACAATTCTTAAGCTGACAAAGTTAAGATTCAACAATAAAATCATTAATTTTAAGGAATACAAAAGAAGGTTTTTATCCTATGAAAGAGAATTTTATAAATAATGATCAGATTGTAAGTCAATGCTAAATGATAATAACAACAATAGCAAAATGATGATGATGATGTTGATTTAAAAAATGAAAATGAGGGAATTCCCATTGTACTGCAATGCAAAGGAACCCAACTAGTATCCATGAGGATGTGGGTTCGACCCCTGGCCTTGCTCAGTGGGTTGGGGATCTGGCATTGCTCTGAGGTATAGCTGTAGCTCTGATTCAATCTCTAGCCTGGAAACTTCCATAAGCTGTGGGTGGGGCCCTAAAGAAAAAAGCAAAAAAAAAAAAAAAAAGAGAGAGAGAGAGACATAAAACTCCCCCACTGTCTCTGAACAGTTTGTAGTCTTTTCAGAATTACATGGAAAATGAGACACTTGAGGTAAGAGATGAATGAAGTCTTTTTAAACAAAGGAGTTTTGGAAAACCTAGGATGGAGGTAGATTATAAAATTGGGAGTGTGTGTACTTGCAATGCTGTGTGAATAGAGCTGAGTTACCTATATTCTGCTCCAGTTGGATTTTTGATGGCTGACCTGAAAAGAAATGAGCTGTAGCCAAGAAGAGAGAAGGTGAGTGTTATGGGGTTAGGGAGCTGAGGGAACATGCAGCAGAGGTGATGAAAGGCAGATTTGTAGTTACAGAAAAAAAGGAAAACCTAATGGGGAGGTGGGAAATGTCAGGCTGAGGGACATTTTGGTTACTGGAACCTTTGGCTCAGTTAGGCCAAGTATGGATGTGGGTAGTGGTGGAAAGGGGACAGGTGTCAGAAGGTTTTGGTCCATGACCTCATGACAGGCGCCTCTCTCCCTTTCATCACCTCCTCAGCCAAGAGTCCCACAGGGTTAGCTAAGCATGCTCTGATCCTGCAGTGGGAGTGTTATGCATTTTGGTTCTCACTTTGATCCAAGAGATTAGTGTGTTCTTTACCACGTTCTCTATGATGAGGGTGGGACAGGAAGGATTTGGAGGAAACCCAGGGGACCCAGCCTACCAGAGTCTATGCTTGGAGGCAGAGGGCATCCTAGCTTTTCCCTAAGATTAAGTGAAACTTTGCAGGATGCCAGGACAGGAACCAGCTTCAAGACTGTGTCCTGCATGAGGACACACTCTAGAGTGGAACCAGAGCCTGGGGAGAGCTCATTGTCCCAGAGATTTTAGGGTGTTGGGCATTACCAAACAGTCTTGATCATCATGTGCTACCTCTAGACTTTTGATCAGCCAGTGACTCAAAACATACTTATTGAATAACCACAAAGTATGCAGTCAGGTGGTAAGTGTTCAAGCACACTAAAGAGCCTTTTAATCACAGGCCACATTTCTTTTACTTTTCACAGCTTCACTCATGGTGCAAAGTGACCAGATCTTTATTTATACCATTTACAACCAGTGCTGTTGTAATAGAAGTCACCTCTAAAAATTCAGTGGTTAATGATATATTTAGCAAATTAGAGTGACAAAAGCAAAGGTTTAGGCATCAAAACCAGGTGCCACATCTGGCCTGCCTCCTGGCTGAGGGATGCTGGTCCAGTTGCTTGACCTCTGAGTGTTTCTCCCCTCATCTGTAAAATTAAGATGCTGTTGTTCGTATTGACAGTTGATCCCTAAGAGCTCTTGGTGTTAGGGATGACCCACAAAGTGCGAAGTGTCACCTGAATGTCACAGCTCTTCTTGCTGTAACTTAGGGTTGGCATCCTTGGCCTCATGAAATCTCAGAATATCCAGTCTGGTCCATAGCAGGGCTTCATGGAGTCAGGTGTGACAAATTTTCCTTGAACTTGATGGATGCAGACATACTTCAGGTTCCAGGGAAGCCATCTCTAGACCCATGAGTGGTGGGGGCTTCTCTATAGAAGTGGTTGAGTAGCATCAGATTGGGTTTCTTGCAGGCTTAGGCATAATAAGCTCTACCTGACATTAGTGTTTGAAAATTACAAACTGATTCAGCAGTCTACGGTCTAGATTCAACAGTTTTTGAAACCTTGATTAATAGAGTAAAAGGAAAACCCACTATTTAAAGACCATCAGGTGTTTTCCTCTTTTTCTTTAGAGATAACATCTGAATTAATAATTCTTCTATTTGAGAAAAGGGAAAAAACACCCTTCATGATTGATTTTAGTTTCCCAAAGGGAAAGTCAAGACCCTGCTCCGGAATAGAGTTCAAGATAATGCCAAACTACATTGTTTTCTATAACGTCAAAGATGGGTCTTCACTGGAGGTAGAATCACATGTCTTTGTTCATCCATTTAACTAGGATGCACTGAGCTCCTAATGTGTGCCTAATACTCCTCTTGACCTTGAGTGCTGCCTTCAAGGAGCTCACAGTCTAGTGAGAGAGAGCAGACACCAATGAAACAAGCATATAACTCATACTGTGTATTGTGCAACCAAGAGGACATGTGACTTTGATAGGCCTGGTGTCAGAAGGCTTCCCTGAATAAATGACTTTTAAGCTGAGGTCCACAGGATGAGTCTGACTTTATAGCCAAAAGGGGAAAGGTGCTCACATCAGCAGCACATAGACTAAAAGTGGAACAATACTGAGAGGATTTGCATGGCCCCTGTGCAAGGATGACATGCAAATTTGTGAAGTGTTCCATATTTTTGCACAGTAATGCGAAAGTGTTTAATGTTACTGAACTGTAGACTCAAAATCATTGAAATGGTAAATTTTGTTACACACGCTTGAACACAATAAAAAAAGAGGTATGGCAACATGGATGCAACTAGAGATTATTATCATACTAAGTGACGTAAGTCAGAATGAGAAAGACAAATACCATATGATATCACTTATATGTGAAATCTAAAAGATGGCACAGATAATCTATCTACGGAACAGAAACAGACTCACAGACATAGAGAGCAGACTTGAGATAGCCAAGAGAGAGGGGGAAGGGAGTAGGATGGACTGGGAGCTTGAGGTTAATAGACGCCAAATATTTTATTTACAAAGGACAAACAACAAGGTCATACTATATAGAACAGGAAGCACTATCCAATCTGATCTTCTGGGATAGACCATGATGGATAATAATATAAAAAAGGATGTATATATACATATAATGTTGTCATTTTGCTGTCCAGCAGAAATTGGCACAATGTTGTAAATCAACTATATTTCAATAGAAAAAAATTCTAACAGGGGGATATGGTGTTGGGACAGTCCCACTGCAAGTAGAGGGACTGGCAGTTACAAATGTCTGTGGGGGAGTTCCTGTCATGGGGCAGCAGAAACAATCTGACCAGGAACCATGAGGTTGTGGGTTTGATCCCTGGCCTCGATCGTCAGGTCAAGGATCCAGCATTGCCGTGAGCTGTGGTGTAGGTTGCAGACTCGGCTCAGATCCCATGTTGCTGTGGATGTTTTGTAGGCCGGCAGCTACAGCTCTGACTTGACCCCTAGCCTGGGAACCTCCATATGCCACGGGTGTGGGCCTCAAAAGACAAAAGACAAAAGACAAAAAAAAAAATGACTCTGTGAAGGGGGAGCGTGGGTGAAAGGAAAACCAGCAGGGCTGGTTTGTCAAGATTTAGGGGGGTGTTGTGTGGCCCCAGGTGAGGCCAGAGTCAAAGACAGAGGTCAGACCACAGTGAACAGACAGAGATGTTGATCCCTGTCTTAGGATCAGTGGGAGATTGTTGAAGGGCTTTCCTCAGTGACAGAACTTTGTTTTAAAAAATTACCATGGACTAGGATGGAGAGTGGGTAGAGGAGCAGTGGAGGTGGCTGACCAGTTGGGAAGGTATCAGATTTCTTCATGAGCGAGATGGGTGTTGCTTGGACAGAGATGGAAAGAAGTTGATACATTTGAGAAAAGTTGGAGGGCCAATGGCTGAACTTGTTGGATGGTCATCCTGGGAGTGAGGGGAGAAACCAGTCAAGAAAGAGCTCCATTTCTGGATGGATGGTGGTGCCAGGGCCTGGGACAGGAAGCGAAGAGAAGGAGTTTGGGTCACTATGGTTGTTTTGGACAGGTTGAGTTTGCGAGCCTCAAGAAGCTCACAGCTGCCCATGTAGGGGATCCTATGCATGGGGCATTGGCACAGGGCTCACTAAGGCCCATGCTAGTTTGTGGCACAATTTCCAGTGATGCTACCTGGCTCACAGTGATTGTTCTCTGAGGCATGTTTATCATGGGACAAGTGAGGACTCAGGACCACTCCCAAGAAAGAAAACAAATGGATTGTCCAGGCTACCTCATGCAGCAGGCTGAACTGCTCCACTGGGCAGCTGAAAAAAACAATTGATTTATATTTCTTCTGCTGCTCTATGACAAAATCTTGACTAAACAATACTTGGTGTGGGTGGTAGATAAAATGGGATTGTGTGTATACAGCTGGGATGTCAGCTATGTGTCCAACTCTTATCTTTTAGACCCAAAGGCCAGCAGTCCTCAGAGTGCTTCTGAAACATCAAACATAAAAGGCAGATGCTGAGTGCTAATTCACTGAAGCCAAATATCATGTCCAATCACAAGGGCTTGAGTCTTTGGAACAACTGTCTTTTCATTTAATGATTTTGGACATTCAAAACATACACATTTGAGGTCTACCCAAGGCAGAGGTAGAATTGTATTTCTGAGCTTCTCTGTAATGTCTACCAGCTCTCTGGTCCCATCCAAAGTAATCTCATTCTTTATTCACACTGCACTGATGAAAGCTACATAAAGGCGTCAAATGAACAATCAAATGTCAAGAAAACAACATTTTAAAGGGCTCAAGCTTTAGGACATACCATTGAGGCAAGTAAGCATGGAATAAATTCCTAGAATTAGTCACACATGCCTCAATAAGTAAGCACTGGCTAGATTGAATGGCAACTTTTAATTGTGCTCATGCAAAAAAAATATAATAATAAAAATGGAGTTCCCATTGTGGCACAGTGGAAATGAATCCAACTAGGAGCCATGAGGTTTTGGGTTCAATCCCGGGCCTCTCTCAGCGGGTCAAGGATCCAGCATTGCCATGAGCTGTGGTGTAGTTTGCAGACACTCCTCAGATCTGGCTGTGCTGTAGGCTGGTGGCTACAGCTCCGATTAAACCCCTAGCCTGGGAACCTCTATAAGCCACAGGTTCAACCCTAAAAAGACAAAAAAAATTTTTAAATAAATTAATTAATTAAAAAAAATAATTGGGGACTTCCCATAGTGGCAAAGCAGAAATGAATCCCACTAGGAACCATGATGTTGTGGGTTCGATCCCTGGCCTTGCTCAGTGGGTTAAGGATCCGGCGTTGCCATAAGCTGTGATGTAGGTCGCAGAAATGGCTCAGATCTGATGTTGCTGTGACTGTGGTGTAGGCTGGCGGCTACAGCTCTGATTAGACCCCTAGCCTTGGAACCTCCATGTGCCACTGGTACAGCCTTAAAAAGACCAAAAAAAAAATTGTGCTCATGGACTGAGTTCTTTCTGTGTATAAAGATGCACAGGCCAAACCCTAGGGTAAGTTCAGAACTTTACTGCTCTGGAAGAAGCTAGTCATAATCAATTTAAAAGCAGACACAAGCATAAGATAAATCCTCAGGTTTGATGGTAAATATATACTGAGGGAAACTTGTTATCTACAAAGATCAATCTAGATAATCTTGATGTGTCCTTAAGAAAATAAATATGATGTGAGTAATGCTACAAATGAAGAAATATTATAAGTACATCTAAGGGAAACATTATATTATGAAAATAGAAATTAAAATTAAAAAAAGAGGAGTTCCCATCATGGCCCATTGGTTAATGAACCAGACTAGCATCCATGAGGGCGTGGGTTCCATCCCTGGCCTCACCCAGTGGGTTAATGATCCGGTGTTGCCATGAGCTGTGGTGTAGGTTGAAGATGCAGCTCAGATCTGGCATTGCTGTGGCTCTGGGGTAGGCCAGCGGCTACAGCTCTGATTGGACTCCTAGCCTGGGAACCTCCATATGCTGCAGGTGCGGCCCTAGAAAAGACAAAAAGACCAAATAGACAAACAAAAAAAAAAGAAAATAGAAGGGTGATGGTACACCTGGAGTGAAAGGAAACGGGTCAAAAAATGAGACTGTATCGAGTTTTGCTGCTGTTCTGATCCTATCATCACCAAGGACCTTGCTTTTGTTAACTTGGCCTTGAAGGTTGGCTTTCTGCAGGTGTACAAGTTGGTACAATGATTCTGCATCACCTAATCAAAATATTCCTATTTGTAAATTGCCAAATTGTTATTCAGATTTATATCATCTCTTTGATAAGTTTGCTTTGTGCTACTCTGTTCCATAACCTCCAAAGGGCTTTGATCCTCCTCAGGAGCTGACAGTCTGTGGGGTGGCAGAACATTTTAAATTTGCCAGTTAACAGCCTTTTGGTTTAAATGAGACATTTAGAGTTTGGGCCTTCAGTCTGTTTAAAGTACCATTCCCTATCAGGACTGGTTTAAATATTCTCTTATGCATAGCTGTTAAACAAAAGCTGTGCAATTAAACAAAAGCATGTCTTCAAGATGTCACAATTCTGTTTTTCTTCTTCCATAGCATGGTGCTACAGAGTATGAAGCTTGTCGTGTATAATAAAATGTTTGCCAGACTTCCCATTGTGGCTCAGCAGGTTAAGAACCTGACTAGTATCCATGAGGATGTGTGCTTGATCCCTGGCCTCTCTCAGTGAGTTAAGGATCTGGCATTGCCATGAGCTGTGGCATAGGGAGCAGACATGGCTCAGATCCCATGCTGCTGTGGCTGTGGTGTAGGCCTACAGCTGCAGCTCTGATTCAAGACCACCTAGCCTGGGAGCTTCCATATGCCATGGATGTGCACTTAAAAACCAAAAAAAAAAAAAAAAAACCAGCAAAAAACAAACAAACAAAACCCAATAAACAAAAACCAAAAACCAAAAAAACCCAACTATTTCCTTATTTCCTTTTCCTAGGTAGTGGGAGTGTTTTGAGTATTCATGATCCTTTGGTATGACACCAAAGTTTGTCCTAATAAGATGATTCAGAATGGAGGTTGGTCCCCAGAAAAACCAGCCATGTGTTTAGAGGGTTGAGGTTTTGAGCTAGCCTGACCTCAAGGAAGCAGGGAGGAGCTGGAGATTGGGTTCAGTCATGTGGCCAATGACTCCACCAATCATGGCTCCATAACGAAATCCCAGTAAAAACTCTAGACATGGCAGCTTGGTAAAGCTTCCTGGTTGGTGAATATATTAATTTGCTGGGAGGGTGATGCACCCTATTCCACAGTAAAGGGCATAGAAGCTTTGTGTTCAAAACTCTTCCAGATCTCACTCCACATATCTCTTCATTTGTCTGGTCCTGATTTGAATCCTTTGTAATAAAATTGTGTATATAAAGGTAATGCTTTCCTAAGTTCTGTGAGTCATTCTAATGAATTATGGAAACTGTGGCGAGTCAGATCTTATGTTTTATTATTTTTATTTTTATTTTTGCCTTTTTAGGGCCACACCCACAGCATATGGAAGTTCCCAGGCTAGGAGCTGAATTGGAGCTGTAGCTGCCGGCCTACACCACAGCCACAGCAATGCCAGATCCAAGCCAAGTCTGCGACCTACACCACAGCTCACAACAATGCCAGATCCTTAACCCTCTGAGCGAGGCCAGGGATTGAAGCTGTGTCCTCATGGATGCTAGTCAGATTCATTTCTGCTTGAGCCACGATGGGAGCTCCCAGATCTTGTTTTAACTCAACTTCTGGAAAGAGAGGGGGCTCATGTTAGTTGACCTGGAAACAGAGATGGATCACCAGAAGGCTCTCCCACTGATTGGGGCAGATATCCTGATGGCGCTTTAGGGCCTCTACCAGCCAGACCCTCTAAGAGACCAGGAAAGAAATGGATTCTGCAGGAAAAAAAAAAAGTTAATTATTTGGTCTCAAAAAGGTCAGCCTGCTTCTCCTCTCCCTCTATTTAAGCTAGAGAGAGAAGTGAAAATGAGTAAGTAGAGAGAGAAAAAAAGTCAAGGAAGTAAGGGAAAGAATCAATGTTAAAAATGCTAGTCCTTTGGAGTTGCTGTCATGATGCAGTGGGAACGAATCTGACTAGTATCCATGAAGATGCAGGTTCCATCCCTGGCCTCGATCAGTGGGTTAAGGATCTGGTATTGCTGTGAGCTCTGGTAGAGGTCACAGATGCAACTTGGATCTGGGGTTGCTGTGGCTGAGGTTTAGGCTGGCAGCAGTAGCTCTGATGCAACCTGTAGCCTGGGAAACTCCATGTGCTGCAGGTATAGCAAGAAGGAGAAGGAGAGGGAGAGGGAGGAGAAGAGAAGGAAGAAGAAGAAGAGAGAAGAAGAAGAACAGAGGAGAAGAAGAAGAAGAAGAAGGAGAGGGAGGGGGAGGAGGAGGGGGAGGAGGGGGAGGGGGAGGAGGAGGGGGAGGAGGAGGAGGGGGAGGGGGAGGAGGAGGAGGAGAAGAAGCAGCTCACAAGATAATGAAAAATTATCTTTACAAAAAGCTGTTCCTTGGAGGAAGATAGATCCAATTCCAGGACTAGGCCTCCCTTTGCAGCTCACTCAAGGCCTCTGGGGAAAATCTCTGTGAAGTATCATTTCTGATGCGTTGAACTTTTATCTTAACCATGGGTATGTGCTCCTATTTGAATTTTTTTGGGCATATGGAAGTTCCCAGGCTAGGGGTCAAATTGAGCTACAGCTGCCAGCCTACACCACAGCCACAGCAACACCAGATCTGAGCCACATCTGTGACCCACACTGCAGCTCACAGCAATGCCGGATCCTTAACCCACTGAGCGAGGCCAGGGATCGAACCTGCAACCTTGTGGTTCCTAGTCAGATTTGCTTCCACTGCAGGACATCAGGAACTCCCCCTGTTTGAATTTTAAATACAATTGACCTTGAACAGCGTGGTAATCAGGCACCTGACACCGTGAAGCTTAAAATCCCCATGTAACTTGAGAGTTAACCCTCTGCATCTGTGGTTCTGCGTGTAGGAATTGAACCACCTGCAGATTGTGTAGTACTGTGGTATGAAGTTATTGAAAAAAATCTGGGTAGAAGTGGACCTGTACAGTTCAAACCTGTGTTATTCAAGAGTCAACTGTACACTGAAATAAATGTACAACTGCCAATACCTACTTAATGCTCTGGAGTGACCAGGACATTTCATAGACACCTATCAGACCACAGCAATGGGGGAACACCCAACTGCTCCTTACTATGGGGAAGGGGTCCCAAACCTCCATTGCTCCAACCCCACAAAGACAAGTTCTAACATATCTATATACCATCTGTCTTGTTATTTTTATTTTATATTATTTTGTCTATTTTATTTTGCTTTTTAAGGCCCCACTTGTGACAAATGGAAGTTCCAAGGCTAGGGGTTGAATTGGAGCTACAGCTGCCCATCACAGCCACAGCAATGTGGGATCCAAGCCACATCTGTGACCTATACCACAGCTCACAGCAATGCCAGATCCCTGACCCACTGCATGAGGCTAGGGATCAAACCCACATCTTCATGGGTACTAATTGGGTTTGTTGCTGCTGCACCACAGTGGGAACTCCTGCTTTGTTATTTGCTTAATATATATTTTTAAAGATGCTCACTTTCTTTACTTAAGTAAATATGTTTTTGTAAAAATTGTATAAGTCTCAGTGGGTCTGACTGCCACAGAGAGAGAGGTACTGGTGGTGAGAAGAGACTGAAAATGCTCATTACCAGTTAAGATCAAGTAAAGGTGGCCTCTTCCCACCAGAGGCTTCTGAGGAGCTGCACCACCTCCTTGGGGATTGCACTGGGGGGACACTCTGGGCATCAAGCAGGTATCTGATGAGAAGAGAATGTTTTCCTCAGGAAGAACCGTAACACATTTTGGTACCAGATAAAAACAAACAGTGTTCGGGAGTTCCCATCGTGGCTCAGTGGAAACAAACCCAACTGGCAACCATGAGGTTTCAGGCTCGATCCCTGGCCTTGCTCAGTGGGTTAAGGATCTGGTGTTGCCGGGAGCTGTGGTGTAGGTTATGTGTCTTGAATCTGGCATTGCTGTGGCCAGCAACTGTAGCTCTGATTCGACCCTTAGCCTGTGTGCTGTGACTCCACTGAGGCAAAAAAAAAAAAAAAAAAAAGCCCTAAAAAAAAAGCAAAAACAATATTGATCTCTTGATAAAAGTTCACAGGCAGGGACTTATGGTTACAATCACCACTGGGGGACAGGTCCTGAAATGCAATGCAATTATAAATAGTTCACCCTCTGGTCCACTTGCCTCATCCTCTCCCAGTCCCAAGAAAGCAGAATGTGTGGGCTCTAGAATGTTCCACATCTTCATTTACTCCAATTATCCCAATGTGCACCTTTCTTTCCCCAAACTTCATCTTGGAGTTCCCATTACGGTGCAACGGAAACAAATCCAACTAGGAACCATGAAGTTGCAGGTTCGATCCCTGGACTCGCTCAGTGGGTTGAGGATGCAGCATTGCCGTGCGCTGTGATATAGGTAGCAGGTGAGGCTCAGATCTAGTGTTGCTGTGGCTGTGGTGTAAGCCAGTGGCTATGGCTCCGATTAGACCCTTAGCCTGGGAACCTCCATATGCCTCGGGTGCAATCCTAGAAAAGACAAACAAACAAACCAAAAAAACCCAAACTTCATCTTGAGTGTCTGCACTTCTGAGACTATGACTTCCCAAGGCACAAAAAGAGAAAAGAAAAAAAAAAAGTGGAAGCACAGCCCTGAGCAAACTTCAGCTGAGACGAGCAGCCTTGGGAGGTACATCCCCTTCAGGCTCCAGCATAGGTACTGTGACCACAACTTACTCAATGAAGAAACTCATCGGCACTAAAGCCAGTGTGCAGGCCAGCAAGTCAAGGTGATCTTGGCTCCCAGCTGGCTCCTTTGATCTAATCATTGCAGTGAAACTCTTCCACTGTCACCTCCTCTCCATCAGCCTCCTGCCAGGTCAGCAGACAGTAGAGGATGGTCTGCGTGCTACCCTCTTGGACTTGGACTTGAGTAAAAGGGTCCCCAGATGAGGCAGTAAAAGAAAAAGTACCTTGTGGATTTTAATGCTCAAATGTTAATAGCTTACATTTATTGCAGACTTTGGGTGTTTCAAGCACGTTGCTAATGTAACCTTTGCAGAAAACCTATGAGGTAGGTAATTTAGAGATGATGGAACTGAGGTTTAGAGAGGTGCAGTGACTTGCCTAAGGTCTTCAGCTTGGAAGGTGTGGAGGAATCCTACCTTGTCCACAGCCCACCAGGCCCTGCCCCCCATGCTCTGAAGGCCCAAACCACATAAGGCCTTTGGGAACCTGATGCACACTAGTGTATTAATAAGTCTGAGTGGTTCAGCAGAAAACACTTAAAAATCAAGTTGATGCTATTTCTTCAGTTTAGAGTTTCTCATACTTAGTTTGCCATCCCCACCCCTCCCCCTCCAAATTGTGTTCTTATTCCCCAGAACATAGAAGGAATTGAGCCAGGCCTCTGTGGGCATCTTTGTGCAGGTGTGGGGAGCTTCTCTGCCCAAGGCAGCCACTGATGCTGACATGCCTGTCTTTGGCCAGGCTGTGGGATCAGTCACGGTGGCCAGAGAGCCGGGAAGGATCACTAGATGCCACCTAGCCAAGGCCCTGGGCCAGTGTCTGTGTCCTAGGGGACAGGCCCAGAGAAGGACTTCTTTTCTTTATTCAATATTTTATTATTCCTTACTTTTTTTTTCCCACTTTTTAAGGCCACACCCAATGGCATGTGGAGGTTCCCAGGCTAGGGGTCAAATTGGAGCTATAGCTGCAGGCCTACACCACAGCCACAGCAACTCCGGATCTGAGCCCAGTCTACATGACCTACACCACAGCTCATGGCAATGCCAGATCCTTAACCCACTGAGCAAGGCCGGGGATGGAACCCTCATCCTCATGGACACTGGTTGGATTTGTTTCCACTGTGCCACAATGGGAACTTCTTACTCCTTACTTTTTAATTACAAGAGAGAAAAAGACAATTACAATGATTTAAGAAAAAAATAAAATAAAAAAGTGGGAGTTCCCATCATGGTGCAGCGGAAACGAATCTGACTAGGAGCATTGCTCATCGGGTCAAGGATCTGGTGTTGCTGTGAGCTGTGGTGTAGGCCAGTAGCTACAGCTCCAATTAGGCCCCTAGCCTGGGCACTTCCAAAAAGACAAAAAGAAAAAAGAAAAAAAAAAAAAAGCAGGTCAACACATCAAAGGATATAAATGTCAAGTTGGCCCTAGATTTACCTGAATCCAGGAATGAAAATTGTGTCCCCTCCACCCCATCTCCCCATCTCTCTGCTTTGTCTTCTTATACTTTGGCTTCTTTCATGGATAAGACCCACCCAGTGGTGACTGACAGCAGCTCTAGGTTCTATTGGCTTTATTGCTGGTGGCCTCCTTAGTACCAGCCAGGCCCATTTTGATCTTGGGCCATCCCTGAGCCAACTTTGAGCACTTCTTTGACCAGCCAGGCTTGTATCACAGGCCTAGGGATGGCTTTACCTCTCTTTACCACATAGAAGGTGAGTTGGAGGTGGGCGTCTCCCCCATTCCCCACCCCATTATAGTCTGTTACAAGGGAAAGGAGGAATCAATACTGTTAGACAAAACTAGCAGCATCAGTATGGGGGCATCCAGGTTGACCCAGGAGTTGTCTGCTGCATGGCTCACTCTTTGACAGAGCAGTTCCACCTCTTACAGTGTATCTTAAGCAGATGATTGGACGGATATGTAAAAAAAAAAAAACATTAAAAAAAATAATGTTCTTGGGAGTTCCCGATGTGGCTCAGTGGTAAAAAATCATGAGGATACAGGTTTGATTCCTGGCCTCGATCAGTGAGTTAAGGACCCAACATTGCCGTGAGCTGTGGTGTAGTTCGCAGATGTGGCTTGGATCCCTCGTTGCTGTGGTTGTGGTGTAGGTCGGCCACTGCAGCTCCGATTCAACCCCTAGTCTGAGAACTTCCATATGCCATGGGTATGGCCCTAAAAAGACAAAAATATGTTCTTTTTAGTGAAAAATGAGAAAGTCTGTCAAAAGGGACCTATCTAAATTAATTATTCACATCCAAATAATAGCCAAGAAAAGGCTGGTCTACAAAAGGTATTTTAATCAATTTTAAGATGTCCAGAATATATTGTTCAATGGAAAAACAAGTTATAAAAATCATTTGTGGAGTGGATAAGCAATGAGATCCTGCTGTATAGCACAAGGAACTATATCTAGTCACTTGTGAGGGAACATGATGGACAACAATGTGAGAAAAAGAAGGTGTATATATAAATGTGTGTGTGTGTGTGTGTGTGTGAGACTGGGTTACTTTGCTGTTCAGCAGAAATTGATAGAATATTGTAAATCAACTATATTAGAAAATATGGAACTATTATAAAAAGAAAAAGAATCAACTAAAAATCATTTGTAGAAAGGTCATACTTTGGAAAAATTATTTATCTTTTTGAAAGGTAACATACATAAATAGATGCTTGAAATTTTAAAAGATATTAACAGTATTTATTGCTGATTGCTGGACTTGGGATAATTTTTATAAGTTTTTGACTTTCCTGAAATTTTACACAATCATGTCTCTTTTTGATTATCAGAAGTTATTCATTACAAGTGCAATTATTTGTTCCCTTCAAAGAAAACTATTATTTTCTAAGCTCATTAATTTAAGATTCTGGGCATGAAGGAATTCTCTTTCCCCCTTTGGCATCTATATAGTCTCAAGGAGCACCTTGGCAAGCAGAGGCTGAGGGGGTAGCCTGAGGCTCCTTGTCCCTGATATCCCCTCTCCTGTTCTGTCGTGGTCCTCTGGGGAAGCATGGCTTTATGCCCTAACAGCATGTCAGCAGAGCATGTGCGCCCATGGTGTCGGGTGGGGGGCAGGTAGGGGCCCCAGTGCTGCAAATAATCCCTTGATTTACCCAAAGGTCTTTGGGTGCTGCCCATCTCATCTGAGTGTCTAGGACAGTAAATCTTTTCTAACCAGTGTCCCCCATCCTTATCTACCAAGTCTTGGCAGCAAAGCCTGCTAGAGCCATGGTGTCTCCTGCCTGAGCATATGTGCTTCCACTTGTCTGCCCCGAAAACAGCCTGAGGACTTGCGCACCAGTCTAAACATTGAGAGCTGCTCCCAATTTTACCATTTAATTGCTTTGTGAAGACAGTACTTTCTGCTTTCTTTTCTTCTGTCGCCCACTAAATCATTTACCCAAAAGACAAAAGGACTTATTATGAATCATCAACAAAGCAGTGCTTTAAAGGCAGTACGGCCTTTTTGAGTGGCTGTGCTCACCTCTAATTGGGTACAATTCAAGATTTTGCCATTTTTCATGTTATGTTTCACACAGAGTTGTTGAGGGAGATGTGCTAATTAATTCTGAAATAAAAAGCTGTACATTTAAAGGGGTTTGTTTTGAGTCACAGCACCAGGCAAATTAGGCATGTTTTGGTTGCTGTCTCGTCACTTTAGACCACATTCTTATTCGTACTTTCACTCACCTTGAATGGAGGAGAGATCACATTAGGTGTATATTTTCCAAATCAAGCTGTTTGGGTAAACATAGTTTTGACAAAGGCAAGCCCTAGCATCAGCAGAGTGCATTCTCTACACTGCTGCCCGTGTTGTTTCACTCTGTCACTAAGACACGTTCTTAGCAAGTTACTGCCCTGCTTAAAAACCTTTGATGAGTCTCCATTGCCTTTGGAGATTCATCAACTCCTTAGCCAGCATTTCAAGGCCTCCCCATTTAGCCTCTACCCATCTCTCCAGCTAAAAACTCTGATGATTCCTCGGGGATGCTGTTACCCAGCCTTCAAGGCCTGATCTCACCCTCTCTGTGAGACCTCCATGCCTCTTCCAGGCTAAAATCCGCCCCCTCAATTTCCATCTCATAGGCCCTTTTTATGGCCTTACCATACTGACTCAGTTTCACTCATTTTTATCAAAGTTTAATTGGCAAATTGTATATATTTAAAGTACACAACGTGATGTTTTGATATACATATACTTTGTGAAATAATTACACAGTCAAGCTGACATTCCCATCATCTCATGTAGTTACCTTTTTTTTTTTTTTGGAAGTTGTATGTGTGCTTTAAGTCTACTTTCTTGGCAAACTTCAAGTTTCAAATATAGTATTGTTGGAGTTCCCATTGTGGCTCAGCAGATTAAGAACTTGACTAGTATCCATGAGGATGCAAATTCTTTTTTTTTTTTTTCTTATAAGGGCCGCACCCAGGGCATATGGAAGTTCCCAGGCTAGGGGAAGACAAAAAGACAAAAAAAAAAAAAAAAGAATGTAACTGGAATGATGGCAGAGCTCTTCTTTGGGTATACCAAGAGCCTATTTCCCCTTAGGGGCTGAAGAAAGATTTTTAGAAGTTAATTTCAATTCAACACATGCGAATTACATGTTTTTAGCTCAGCACGCTCGGTAACATGGAGGCACATGCCTTTGCTGTCCAATAGAACATACAAATGTCACTCCTCTTGTGAGTGGGTGTCTTAGCAAACAGACAGCCTGGCTGGGCTGTTCCCATTGTAGGGACAGAGAATCCAGACAGTCCCTGAAAAGTTGAGCTGGTCCATCTGCTCCAAGGCAACTACAAGTGTAAGGACAGGTGCTGGCCCTTTTAGTCAGAGTGATGTGACACATGTCTTCTCACATAAGTAAATGTTCCCTTCTTGGTAGATTCCTTTGGCCAGAACAACAAGTTCAACTGCCAATGAGAAGAACCCACATTATCCTTCCCCCGAGGATCTTAATATGCATCATCTCAGATGTGGAGTATTTTACACTTATAAGTATCTGTTGACCTAACCCTGAAATTTGGTATAACCTCATGTGCTGGGGATTGTAGCAGAGGCAGGGTAAGAAAGAGATTTTTTTCAGATCATTAAGATATAAATAACAAAAACTTATTTTTGCTTATACACTAAAAGCCTCATTCAGATCCATAAATCATTGATTCTCAATCAGGGGCAAATTTGCCATCCATGTGTGGAAATATCAGGAGATGTTTTTGGTTGTCACAGTGGGGGGGTCCTACCAGCATCCCAACATTTTAAGGGAAGTGCTACTAAAATATCTTACAAAGCATAAGACAACCACCCCACTAACAAAGATTTGTAAAGTCATAAATATCAGTAGTGCTGAGGTTGATAAACCCTGGTATACTATGGTAGATGGTGGCAAAAATAAATGAGTAGATGAATTATGTCTTTAGTTTTCTGTATTTTATGATATACCGACACCTTAAAAAGCTTTCTTGGAGTTCTCACTGTGCTGAAGTGGGTTAAGAATCCAAAAGCAGTGGCTTGGCTCAGGTAGCTGCACAGATGAGGATTTGATCCCCGGCCCAGCACAGTTGGCAAAAAGATCTGGCATTGCTGAAGCTGTGGAATAGGTTGCAGCTCTGGCTTGGATTCAATACTGGCCCAGGAACTTCCATATGCCATGGGTGCAGCCATGAAAAAATAAAATAAAATAAAAATAAAAAAGCTTTCTGGCCACAGAAAGACTGCCCTTCCCTTTCTTCTGTGTGTTAACCAATCCTAAGTCTGTGGCCCCAACCACCTCCTTATCTAACTCTTAGACATAAAGTCATATTTCCCCTGTCCTATATCATTCCAGGGCCAGGCCACATACCAGATCATCCTTAAATCCTCAAACTATTGGGAATTATTCAAGCTAGCCAACCTTAAGCTGTTTACTCTGCCCTGCCTTGACTTTTCCTCAGAAATCCCAATAAAGGCTCTGGCATAGCCGTTTCCTTTGTTTCTGTCTACTGCCATCTGTCAAAAACCTGGTGCTTCCCCTGTGGCCCTGCATGGCATGCAGGGATGCTCTTTCTGAAGGTTGTGAGTATAATAAATGTCTTCCTTCTAAGCCTCATTCTCCTTTTGTCTTGTGGCTACACTGACTTGACCATACCATCTCCAAAATTTGTACTCTTAGGACAGTGGGTAATGAAAATAAGTTAGTTTCCCCCATCTCTACATCTGGTATATTTCTGGGGAAATCTACCTCTAAAAAGAGCAGAGAAACAATCCACATACTTTCCCAGGGCACTCCTTCCCTGTCGATCTTCTTCCAGTTCCCGGTAACAAGTCTGTTTTCTAATTTCTTTCTCCCAGAAGCTTTTGAGCTCATGGCAAGTTTCACAGCAGAAGACTTCTCGACGGATATATTGATTGTTCATCCTCTAAAAATAAAAGAAAAATCAAATTCCAAGTACTTCAAACAAAGCCACTCTAATTTTGAAGTTATGAAAGATGAGTTTGAATCCATACACTGCCAATTACACTTTTTGTGCCTGTAGACAATTCACACAGTCACTATGATTTTGTTTCTCAGTTGAAAATGGGGAAAAAAAAGGGTAATGCCAGAAAATATCATGAAAATTTTTGAAATGAACAAAATACAAAAGATATCTAATAATGCTTCCAGTTCATCTGATTCTAAAGTGCCTGCCTTTTTCATTGTCTTCGAGCTATTTTTTTCAACTCTGTAAGTTATAGAAAAAAATATAGCAATATGAATTATTTTTGAACAGAGACTCAAATATATTTTGCTCAGTGGAATGCAATTGATATTCCTGTGAATACCAACCAATTTTCACCTTCTTAAAAATTCATTTCAGAATTTTTTTGATGATCACCCCCACGGCATATGAAATTTCCAGGGCCAGAGATTAAATCTGAGCTGCAGCTGCAACTTACACTGGATCCTTAAGCCCACCGTGCCAGGCAGGAAATCCTCATTTCAGTATTCTTGATTATGTGTTTTTCTGAATTCTCCTTGAATCAGTTGTAATATCTTACTAGTTTTTTCATTAAATATAATAAGTTAACTATTTGACACAAATTTATTTTATATCAGTATGAGAGTCATAATTTTAACTTAAAAATTATCAAAAAAAAAAAAACCCTTTAAAAGGAGTCCCCATCGTGGCTCAGTGGTTAATGAACCTGATCAGTAACCATGAGTTTGCGGGTTTGATCCCTGGCCTCACTCAGTGGGTTAAGGATCTGGTGTTGCCATAAGCTCTGATGTAGGTCTCAGCTGTGGCTTGGATCCTGTGTTGTTGTGGCTGTGGTGTAGGCCGGCAGCTATAGCTCCAATTAGACCCCTAGTCTGGGAACCTCCATGTGCCATGGGTATGACCCTAAAAAGACAAAACAAAACAAAACAAAACAAAAAATCCTTTAACAGTTACATCACAGCTCTTTCTCTGTGTGTGTGTGTGTTTGTGTGTAGAACAAGGTGGTATATTTATTTATTTATTTATTTAT
This sequence comes from Phacochoerus africanus, assembly GCF_016906955.1. Taxonomy (NCBI): domain Eukaryota; kingdom Metazoa; phylum Chordata; class Mammalia; order Artiodactyla; family Suidae; genus Phacochoerus; species Phacochoerus africanus. The sequence goes on from NW_025927358.1 coordinate 32,468, forward strand.
TGGGTCTTTTTACCATTTCTTGGGCTGCTCCCGTGGCATATGGAGGTTCCCAGGCTAGGGATCTAATCGGAGCTGTAGCCGCCTGTCTACACCAGAGCCAGAGCAATGCGGGATCTGAGTCGAGTCTGCAACCTACAACCACAGCTCACAGCAACACGGGATCTTTAACCCACTGAGCAAGGCCAGGGATTGAACCCTCAACCTCATGGTTCCTCGTCGGATTCATTAACCACTGTGCCACAACAGGAACTCCAAGGTGATGTATTTAAAGCTCTAAATACAAACTTGGCATGGCAAACAACAGGCACCCAACAAATGTTATGCTCTTTCCAGCCTTCCTCAAAAATTAACAACATCTACCATTTATTGAGCATATAATATGTAATAGGCGTTTCTTACGCACTGTCCAATTTGATCCTCACTACAATTCTGTGTGATGGGTGATTCTGAATTCATTGTTCAGATGAGGAAATTAAGAGACAGAATTTGCTTATAGCCTCATAGCTGAACATGAAAGAGCAGGAATTTGGATCTAGGTCTGTCCATCTTCAAAGTGGATGCCCTCTACTCTATCAGTCCTCATCACTGTATCTGCAATTGGCCATATCCAGAGCAAGATTGTGTGGCATGTGTGTATATGTCCCATGAAAGTACACATGTTTAATACTAAAAAGCATTTAGTTTTTACCTAAACACTGCCCATTTTCCAGAACTTAATAGATGCAAAGGACTGAAAACAGAGACTTCTCTGCCTACAGTTGACCACCTGCTCAGGCAAGAGCTTTGGCTCTGGCTGGAGAGTGGAAAGGACCTGGATCTTGCCTCCCTTGCTACAGAGTCCCAGTGATCCCATGCAAGTGGGATTGCCCAGGGCAGCCCAGGGGAGTAGGGGTGAGAGAAGCTCAGAAAAGCTTTCAGGGAATAACTAACACATCTGTGATTTTATATTTGTAATACAGAAGAGTAATTTTATATTATAGAACTATATAGAACATATAACTTAGAATTGTTTATAATCCAGAATAGTATAGAATATTTTATTTATATTATTATAACATTATAATACATCACTTAGAGGGATGTATAAATGTCCCTAAGTAGGAAGAACCTTAGTTTTCTTTTTATTATTATTATCATTAAAGTATAGTTGATTTACAATGTCCAATCAAGTTCTACTGTACAGCAATATGATCCAATCACACACATTTCCATGTGCTATACAGTAGGGTGCCATTACACATCCACTCCAAATATAACAGTTTGCATCCAAAAAAACCCTCAAAATTGGAGTTCCCATCATGGCTCAGTGGTTAACGAATCTGACTAGGAACCATGAGGTTGTGGGTTCTACCCTGGCCTTGCTCAGTGGATTAAGACCTGGCATTGCTGTAAGCTGTGGTGTAGGTCGCAGACGCAACTTTGATGCCCATTGCTGTGGCTGTGGCATGGGCCGGTGGCTACAGCTCCAATTAGACCCCTTGCCTGGGAATCTCCATATGCTGCAGGTGTGGCCCTAAAAAAGACAAAAAAAAAACCCAAAACCTCAAAATGCCCATCCATCCCACTCCCTCCCCTTTCCCCAGTGGGAACCCCAAGTCTGCTCTCCTTGGCCATGATCTGTTTCTGGTTTTGTTTTTGTTTTTTGGATAGGATCATCAGCTCCATATTTTAGATTCCACAAATAAGTGATATCATATGGTATTTGTCTTTTTCTTTCTGGCTTACTTTACTTAGTATGAGAGCCTCTAATTACATCCCTGTTGCTGGAAATGACATTAGTTTGTCTTTTTTTATGGCTGAGTAACATTTCATTGTGTATATGTACCATATCTTCTTAATCCATTCATCTGTTGATGGATATTTAGGTTGTTTCCATGTGCTGGCTATTTTGAATAGTGCTGCTATGAACATAGGGGTGCACGCATCTTTTTCAATGAAAATTTTGTCTGGATATATGCCCAGCAGTGGAATTGCTGGATCATATGGTAGTTCTATATTTGGTTTCCTGAGATACCTCCATCTGTTTTGCATAGTGGTTGTACCAATTTACGCTCCACCAACAGTGAAGGAGGGTACCTTTTCCTCCATATTTTTCTCCAGAATTTGTTATTTCTTGACTTGTTAATGATGGCCATTCTGACTGGTGTGAGGTGACACCTCATTGTAGTTTTGATTTGCATTTCTCTAATAATTAGTGATACTGAGCATTTTTTCTTATGCTTCTTGGCCATCCATATGTCTTTGGAAAAATGTCTATTTAGATCTTCTGCTCATTTTTTACTTGGGTTGTTTGTCCTTTTGTTGTTGAGTTGCATGAGTTGTTTGTACATTTTGGAGATTAAGCCCTTTGCTGTTGCATTGTTGGTAGAGTTTTTTCTCCCATTTTTTTTTGTTGTATTTTTGTTTTTTTAATGGTTTCCTTTGCTGTGTAAAAGCTTTTGAGTTTGATTAGGTCTCAATGGTTTGTGTCTTTATCATAATTATTCTAGGAGGTGGATCAAATAAGAAGTTGCTGTGATTTATGTCAAAGAGCATTCTGCCTATGTTTTCATCTAGGAGTTTTATAGTATCTGGCCTTATATTTAATCCATTTTATTTTTGTAATGGTGTTAGTGTTCTACTTTCATTCTTTTAAATGTAGCTTTCCAGTTTTCCCAGCACCTTTTATTGGAGAGACTATCTTTCCTCCATTGTATGTTCTGTCCTCCTTTGTCATAGATTAATTGACCATAGGTACCTAGGTTTATTTCTGGGCTTTCCACCCAGTTCCATTGGTCTCTATATTTCTGTTTTGGTGCCAGTACCATATTGTTTTGATGACTGTAGCTTTGTAGCATTGTCTAAAGTCAGGAAGCTTGATTCCTCCATTTTGCTTTTCTTTTTCAATATTGCTTTGGCTGTTCACTCTTGTGTTTCCATACAAATTTTGAAGTATTCTGTTCTAGCTCTGTGAATAATCTCTTTGGTAATTTGATAGGGATTCCACTGAATCTGTAGATTGCCTTGGGTAGTATAATCATTTTGACAATATTGCATTCTTCCAATCCAAAGCATGTTATAGCTTTCCACCTGTTTGTGTCATCTTTGATTTCTTTCATCAACATTTTATAGTTTTCAGAGAATAGGTCTTTTGTCTCTTTAGGTAAGTTTCTTCTTAGGTATACTTTTTGATGAAATTATAAATGGGATGGTTTCTCTGATTTCTCTGTCTGATCTTTCATTATTAGTATATAGAAATGCAATTGATTTCTGTGTATTAATTATGTAGCCTGCAACTTTACCAAATTCATTGGTGAGTTCTAATAGTTTTCTGGTGATGTCTTTTTTTTTTTTTGATAGGCAAGAAATAGATTTATTGAGATAGGATGCTTGTGAGAGATGCAAGTGGGCAGGCATGGAAGCTCTGCCTCTGGTGTTATCTTTAGGGGTTTCTAGGTATAGCATCCTGTCGTCTGCAAATAGTGATAGTTTTACTTTTTCTTTTCCAATTTGGATTCTTTTTATTTCTTTTTCTTTGATTGCCATGGCTAGGACATCCAAAACTATGTTGAATAACAGTGGTGAAAGTGGACATCCTTGTCTTGTTTCTGATTAGCAGATTTGAGTATTCTGTAAAGATTTTTAAAAAACCCACTCCTTCTCTTTTTCCTCCTAGACCAATATTCTAGTCATCTGATAATTTCTGTAGCCATAACTGACTTGGGCAAAACTGTGCCAGGATAATGTCAAGGGCACTGTGCCCTGGAGTTTCTCCAGGCTCTCTCTGATCCCCACCTACATTCTGAAGAGTGGAGCAGAGTCCATCCTGCAGCCTAATGGGAGCACACGCTTTATCTTCTGAGGGCATACATCCCATTTATTTTCCATCCTTGGATAATGGATTCAGTACACAGATTGCTAATAAATTCCTACTCACTTGATATTGAAAGAGTTGTCAAAAAAAGCATAGATCAGTTTTTTAAAGAATATATCAGATTCAAATTTTTCATTCATAAAACTAGAGTATGGGATGAGTGCAATTAGGTTTCCTGTGGATTTAATTCAAGTTGCAGGAGGAGTTCCCATCGTGGCTCAGCAGAAACGAATCTATTATCCATGAGGAAACAGGTTCAATCCTTGGCCTCACTCAGTGGATTAAGGATCTGGCATTGCCTTGAGTTGTGGTATAGGTCACAGATGTGGCTCAGATCCCACGTTGCTATGGATATGGTGTAGCCCAGTGGCTACAGCTCTGATTTGACCCCTAGCCTGAGAACTTCCATCTGTGGCCCTAAAAAGACACACTCACACATGAATTCAAGTTGTGGGAAACTAAGGCCTCTCAGTTCCCTGATGTGACCTCCACCTGTATAAATGCTAGAAAAGAAAATAGCACTAGCTTTGAATGGGGAGGAAGATGTTAATGCAGATTTGCAATTTAGGTGGACAAAAGGTAATGCAAGACTGATGTTCACATTCTTTTATTGGAAAATGTTCTTAAAAATTCAGGAGTTCCCATCATGGCTCAGTGGTTAACGAATCCGACTAGGAACCATGAGGTTGCGGGTTTGATCCCTGGCCTAGCCCAGTGGGTTAAGGATCCAGCATTGCCATGAGCTGTTAATGTAGGTCGCAGATTCAGCTCGGATCTGGTGTTGCTGTGGCTCTGGAGTAGGCCAGCGGCTACAGCTCCAATTAGACCCTTAGCCTGAGAATCTCCATATGCCGTGGGTGCAGCCATAGAAAAGGCAAAAAGACAAAAAAAAAATTCAAAGCTCATATTAGGTATCCAGTATTCAGAGAAAGTATAGTTTGGTCTAATAGGAACTCACTAAATTTTTTTCTTGAAATTTAGAATTAATACTTTATTCTAAAAAGATTTTCATTAAAAAAAAAAAAAGAGGCCTGTTCAGGAATGCAGACTGCTCACATCATCCCATCATTTCAGCTTAATTTTATTTGGAAAAAAAATGTGGTTTAGATATGAAAGGAGGATTTATTCTAAGACAGCATAGTTGTGTAATTGTGAATTAGGTTAAGAGAAACAGCTGAAAGCAGAGTGGTGTCTACACACCCAAGGAATAAATTAAATCAGAGTAAGTCCAAAGGAAATCAGGCAGAAGGCTTTGAAGAATCTGAAGCATGGTGGCTCTGTTTCCTGTTCTCTTTGAGTAAGGAAGCATTTTGGGGGCTTCAGGAGGGCTTCAGGAGGGGTTGAACTTGGATGCTCTCAGGGGCAAGCAAGGTGCTCTTCACTCATGAAGGAGTGAAGCTACTGGACCTGAGCAACAGGAAGCAGGGGGCAGGGAGCAATGAGCACACATTTTGCTTCAAGACATTACATTGAAGGACAGGAACACTGTGATTACCAAAAAAAAGAGGGTTTTTGGCTGTATGCAGTCCAATGGCTCCCTAGTTCCTCTTAAGTGGTGCTTTCTCTATCTACAGCTTTAGCCTGTGTCTTTCTTCCTTAGTGTAGGATTTAAGGCTTCTTCAAGGAGATAAAACTCAAAAAGCCTCCAGCTGAGATAAGAATTACCAGGCCCTTAGCATCCCTCCTGTCTCAGTGTAATGGGTACAATGATCCAAAGGATCTCCCTACCCCAGCAACTTAGCCTACTCCTTCCTGCCCCTGATAGGAAAGGTATGTGGCCCAAGCCTTACCCAACCCCTATAGGGGTAATATACACCCCCAACCAACCAGCAAGTGTATCCAAAGACCCCATCCTTCCCCAACCAATCAGAAGGACAATAGGTGTATGGTGAGACCTCTCCTCTCTCTCCTTTGTCTCCAGGCTATAAAACAGACATGACCATGCATCTCCCTGATTATCAAGAAGTCAGCCCACTGTGTTAACAGTGTCTCTTGCCTCAATAAACTTGTCTTTTCTATACCTTGCTTTGAATCCAGAAAATTCTTTTTCCACCCACATGCAGACACCATAACACATAGCTTTTCTCAAAAACCTCCTCCCCAGGCTTTCCCTGCAGGGCATCCTGAACTATTTCACTTTCTCCCTGCCTCCCTCTTCCTACCAGTCTCCTTGAGCAGCCACTTTCCTGCCTCCAAACCTGAGGGTGAAAATACCATCTTCACTGGCCAGACTGGCTCTTGCTCTCATCCTAGCAGCAACTGGGATTGAAACTTTACACCAAGCCTCACCTCACCCACCAGAGGACTGCAGACACAACCGCCTGCCAAATATTACTTTGGTTCCTGCCTCATTCACCAGGCCTATAAGCTCTGCTCTGACATCCACGATGGCCAGGGCACTAAGAGGGAGGACAGAGGACAGTTGTCACTATTGTGACTTTGGGCAATAAGCTTTTGAGTGCTCTGAGCCCCAGCTGCCTTATCCATGAAGTGGAGCTTAAATGTGGCAAGAGAGAGGAAATCACCTAGTACTGCCAATGTATTGGCATTACTCAGAGTATGTGATTATAAGATCTGACCATGAGGGTTACAAATATAGCATCCTAGATGATGTAAAGGTGAAACATCACCAAGAGCTTTTGTTAAAGTGTTCTCTGTACACTTTTCCCCAAAATTTTCATCACTAACATAATACATGCTTGCCCTCAGGGAGCTCAGAGTCTTATCCCTGATAAGAGGTCAACAATGTTAACTGAATTTGAACCATCTCCTAAAGAAGCTCTCATTGTCTTTATACATAGTATTAAATGCTGTATACTCAGAACATACTAAGGTTTATTTGTATGTGTTGCTGAGCTGTCAGAAATAGAATACCTTAGATTTTATGAGTTGGACTCTGTACAGAGAACACTTTAGCAAAAGGTCTTGGTGATGTTTCACTCTTATATCATTTAAGATGTTACATTTGGGGAATCCTTGTGGTCAGGTACTTTTTTTTTTTTTTTTTTTTTTTTAGAGCTGCACCTGTGGCATATGGAGGTTCCCAGGCTAGGGGTTGAATCAGAGATGTAGCCATTAGCCTACATCATAACCCACAGCAAAAGGCAGATTCAAGCCTAGGTCTGTGACCTACACCACAGCTCATGGCAATGCCAGATCCTTAACCCACTGAAACAAGGCCAGGGATCAAACATGTGTCCTCATGGTTACTAGTCAGATTCATTTCTGCTGAGTCATGATGGGAACTCCCTTGTGGTCAGATCTTATAATCACATACATTGAATGATGCCCAATTTGTTTAAAAATGATTGTTTTACTAAAGGTGACAGTTGACACTCTGCTAAAGATTTGACTCAATCTCATGTTACTTCATAATCTACTTGCTTGTTTTCCTGGGAAACTTCTGGAAAACCTGAATTTCAGCATTAGGATTCATGACCACTTCTAAGAACTTCTCTAAGAGGAAATGCATTTTGATTTAGATGAGCTATGCTACTCCACCTCCTTTTTCACTTGTTTTATGTCTGCAGCCTCATATACTGTGCTCACTGTGAGCAGTGTGTTGGTAGCTGGTATTGTCCCCTTTGCAGCTTCAAGAAACAGAATTGACAGTCATTTTAACAAACATCAAGATGAATCAAAGAACAGAAAAAAAGTTGTCATTTTCCTCAGGGGTACTGACGTAAAACCTAAGCACTGGCAGTTACTTTTGCTGCATCTTCACCTGGTCCAGGCAGAGAAAATCATCAACTATGTATGTGATGCTGGATAAGGATGAAAAGGCATTACTTTCCTAATTGTTCTCTGAGTGGGGTCAGGAAGAAGGGAGAGCCACTGTGATTTCCTGTGGGATGAACCAGTGATGCTTTTGTAGTCATAGGAATAAGAATTGCTAAGGAATGTCCAGATACATAAACCCATCAGGTACCTGAAACCTCCTTAGTCATTCTTAAAGGTCTTTGAGATTAAGATCCTATTTTTCACTGAGGACATTTTCAAACTCAGGTGTCTCCATTATGTTCTTGTGAAATTGATTTTTTTTAAGAAATCCAAGTTTAGGTCTTTACACTCCATGCTTCTAAATTTCAATTTGCTTTTTCAACCCATGCTGTATGCAGATTAGAAGGGAATAGATTTCTCAGATAAATCTATGCATTTTATTTTTCTTTCTTTCTTTTTTTTTTGGTGTCTTTTTGGCATTTCTTGGGCCGCTCTCGCAGCACATGGAGGTTCCCAGGCTAGGGGTCGAATCGGAGCTGTAGCCGCTGGCCTAGGCCAGAGCCACAGCAAAGTGGGATCTGAGTCTGCAACCTGCACCACAGCTCATGGCAATGCGGGATCCTTAACCCACTGAACAAAGGCAGGGATCGAACCTGCAACCTCATGGTTCCTAGTTGGATTCATTAACCACTGTGCCACAACGGGAACTCCAGCATTTTCTTTTAATGTCTTTTTGGTTCTCTGTAATCCTGAGATTCCTTTTTTTTTGGCCATACCCATAGCACACAGAAGTTTCTGGGCCAGGGATCCACCCCAAGACATGGCAGCAACCTGAGAAGCTGCAGTGGCAATGCTGGATCCTCAACCTGCTGACACAAGAAAACTCCAGTCACAAGAGTCTTTAAGAATATAGGCTAATTTCTTTTTGTTCACTCTTAGATAGGTGTGTTTTCTTCCACCCTCAATGGGTCAAAATTCAGGAACAACAGTTTTATTTATATATGTATTTGGGGGTGAAGGAGAAAAAGATAGATTTATTGCTTGTCCAGGCAAAGGAGGCCACAGCGGGTTAATGCCTTAAAGACTGTGCCCCCTTCAGGAGAAATTGGGAGGTGGTTTTATAATTTTGGAGTGAAAAGTAGGGCCATTAATAAGGATCAGCATAGATGAAAGCTTGCATTATTTTTCAAAGCTGCTGTTAAGTGGTCCCAGCATTGGTTCTGATGATCCTTCTTTTGGAATGAAGAATACTTCATCAACTGCTTCCTTCTGTTGAGGGTTTCAGTTCTGTGGAAGGGCTTAAATATATTGTTATATATATTCCTTGAGGAGGAATCAAGACCCTGCCCCAAGGCTGCACTGTCTCTTGACTGTTCCTCCCTGGTCTCTGCATCCCCTCCCTTTCCTGATCAGTAACTGTTTGAACCTGCTTTTTGGATCTCAGAGAAAGTCATGGAGGCTGAAACCCATTCCCCTAAAACAAGAAATGGGGGTCACAGAAAACTTGTGTGCCCAGGAGCCCCACAGGGTCCTGCTTGGTTTCATATCCACTCCCCCCACATTGATACTTCTCAATCTTGAGGAGAACAGATGTTAGACAAGAGAATGTTCATTTTGGATAGAGAGGTTAATCATAAACTCAGCAGAGGTACTCAGTTTTAGGGGAACTTGGTTTTAAATCTGAAACCAAGAAGGACCCTGCAGGCTCCTGGGCACACAAGCCTTTCTGCATCCCCATTTCTTGTTTTAGAGAATACACTTCAGCCTCCATGACCTTCCCTGGGCTCCAAAGGGCAGGTTCAACCAGTTGCTCATCAGGGAAGTGAGGGGATACAGAGACCCCAGGGAGGAGCAGTCAAGAAACAATAGTGCAGCCTTGGGGGCAGGGTCCTGGTCCCTCCTCAAAGAATATCTTTGAGCTCTTCTGCAGAACTAAACCCCCCAACACATGGAAGATGTTAATGAAGCATTCTTTATTCTGGAAGAAGACCACCAGACCACTGAACACCAACTTTGAAAACAATGCAAGCTTGTCTCTATCCTGATCCTTATCTGTGGCCCTGCTTTTCACTCCTCAAACTATAAAACCACCTCCCCATCTCTCCTTAGGGCGGCACAGTCTTTGAGGCATTAGCCTGCTGTGACCCTCCTTTGCCTGGCAAAGCAATAAAGCTATTATTTCTCCTTCACCCAAAACTCTGTTTCCACATTTCTATTTGGCACCAGTGAGCAGAGGTTGAATTACGGCAACAAATCCCCATTTCTGTTTTATCTTTCTCCAAGTCTTTCAGGGAATGGGGTGATGTCTGCTCTGGCTACTTCCTGCTGAGATGGGCACAGTCCTGCCTCAATTTGGGGAATACAGAAACAGCAAATTTAAGGAACTATCATGGCCATAACTTCACCACAAATATTTTCCCATAATTAACACTTAGGAATCTCTTGTAATTCCCAACCTTTAAAAACATGTACTGGAGTTCCCACTGTGGTGCAACAGGATGTATGGGATTTCTGTAGTGCCAGAACACAGGTTTGATCATCAGCCTAGAACAGTGGGTTAAATGATCTGGTGTTGCCACAACTGCAGCAAAAGTTGCAACTGAACCTTAGATCTGATTCCTGGCCTGGGAGATCCATATGCTATGGGGTGGCAAAAAAAAAAAAAAAAAAAAGAGAGAGAGAGAGAGAGGCAAGAGAGAGTGAGCAGAGAGAAATATATATCATGTTTACTACATTTATTTTTTTGTTTGCCCAATGTTGAAAAAATATGGATACGGAGAGATAATTCTCCTCTTTAAGATAAATAATAGGGTAAAGTGCATTGGTATTGGCAACTGGTGTTAAACTCTGAGATGACAAAAAGGAGTAGAAATGAAGTTCAAGTATGAAGTGAGTTCTTGTCCCCACTAAGGGGCCAGAGAAAACTTGCTGCCATGCCTTCACCTACTAGCTGATGGGCCTAGTCTGTGATCTCTGGATTATTTTTATGCTCTCTATTGAGTGTTTACGGAATACTTTCATTCTCCAAAATGCTTTGTATCTTGAATTCATTTCTCACAACACTATTCTTATGTACATTAGACAGAGGAGGTGCAAAGAGAAAAGCCATGGCCCCAGATCACCTCATCTATGGTGATGCAGCTGGAATTCAAACTCTACCCAGCTCCAAAGCCTGTGCTCATCACTGTCACACTACCTGGTCAGCCCATCAAACAGATGGAAGCTCATGGGAAATGCAAGAAACATACGCCCTGGTTCAGTCGGTTCTGAGTGATATGCAAACCATCAAGTCTTTATCAAGGCAGAACTGGATTAATTTTGTCCAAGG
>NW_025927359.1:0-73599 GCF_016906955.1 Phacochoerus africanus
CATCCACGAGTATAATACATGTCCCCATTGTTGTAGGTCTTGTTTCATTTTATCACACAGATCCTCTATCACCAATAGTATACCCGGATTTCCCATTGTGGCTCAGCTTGTGAGAAGAACGTGAAACAGTGTCCAAGCGGATGTGGGTTCCACCTGACCTGGCTCAGTGGGATAAGGGTCCAGTGTTGCCCCAAGCTGCAGTGTGGTTTGCGCATGCTGCTTGGACCCGGTGTTGCTGTGGCTGTGATGTAGGCTGGTAGCCGTAGCTCCAGTTTTACCCCTTGCCTGGGACCTCCCATATGCCGTGGGGTGCAGTCATAGAATGAACTATGGAACCAAACGCTTCAAGATTTTTGCAAATCTTGGTATTGCATCGTGTTTGTAGTTTGGGCTCCACATTATTATTTTTTTTTTTTGTATTTAGCATATGATGAATGTTTTTTGTGTCGATCTTGTATACTGAGATTTGATGAAGTAGCCTCCATCTATTCAGTGTGTCTTGGAGATTTGGTGGGCCTTTCTGTGGAGGTAGCCATGCTATCCATGAGCATGGAGAGTTATTTTTTCCTTTCTAATCCACATGTCTTTATTTCTCTTTCTTGCAGTGCTGCCCCGGCTAGTACCTACAGTACTAAGTAGAAAAGGACAAAGGAGAAAAACTTTCTGACCTGTTTTGAATTTAGGAGCAAAACTTTCGTTCTTTCACCATCACGTATGGCTTGGTGTAGATTTTGTCTAGATGTTCTTTACTGGGTTCAAGTAGTGTCCTTCTCTTCCTAGTTTCTGAGCGTTTCTGACATGAATGGGTGTTGAACTTTGTCAAATGCTTTTTCTGCACAAGCCATTGTGACCATGTAGGTTTTCCTCATTAATGTACTAATACAGCATATAAAGTTGATGATTTTGCGTATTAAACCAAGCTAGTATTCCCCGGATACATTCCATCTGAATGTAGTGTATTGTCATTGCCTTCTTTGTTCATGCACTTGTTTTATTATTTTGTGATTGTTTTTTTCCCGATTCCTGTGTGAAAAACTTAGGTTATTGATTGGAGACGTTTCGTCTTTTCTGTTCTATAAGCATTTATTGCCACTTGTTTCCCTCTTAACAAGAGTTTGTCTGGATCCTACACCGGTCACGTACTGCACGTTCATTGCCTTCAGATCCACTTGTTTTCAAAGTTTTCCTTGAGAGTCCCTTTGAGCATGGATTCTTTCGAAGGGTGCATCTCGATTCCACATATCTGGAGGCTTACTTTCTTCTCGTTCTCATTGTTATACAATGGACAGCGTACACTTTGGACACGGTGGAGTGAAATGCAGTGACTATGTGTTTCGTATTATATAGGTTCTTCAAATGTCACTGGTGTGAATGTTTCAAGTATGATGTTACAGAGTAGTTCTCTGCCCTTTTCCCTTATACTGTAACCATAAGGGAATTTCCTGAACATATAAATGCCAGGCTTCTGAAGATGTGTCTAACAGGGCCAGTTCACAGACACCCCTGCACATTGTTTTCTGGATCAGCTTGCAAGCAGAGAGCCAGGGGTCCAGGAGGGGGCCCAGATCTAGCGCTCTGGTGCTTTACATGGCATGAGCAGCAAGAAGCCGTTGGTCCCAAGTGGGCACTGGCTACAACCAGAAGGCTGACTGCAGGACCCAGGCCCAGTCCCTGGCTGGGGGAGCAGCACGCCTGGTGGGTGAAGCTCCAGCCTCTCTCCTGCTGCCCAAGGCGGGTCTGAGCTGTGGCGCAGCCCAAGGTCTCAGAAGGCCAATGGCGGAGACACTAGGTGGTACTCCCCACCTCCGACAGCCACAATCCCTGGCTATTGGCAGTGACCGTGTGAAGTCCCGAGGAAGGCCAGGCTTCCAGCTGCAGGGCGGTGGTCTGAGCAAGTCAGACCTGCCCTCTCTCTTCTTCAGCAAGCAACATTTTCCTCACGCCCTGTTGCTTCCGCCCAACCCATGCGGTTGCCAGCCTGTCGTTTTCAACCATCATCCAAAGCACTTCCTGAAAGAAAGGGCATCCTAACCCCAACTGACTAGAAGCACCTCTTGAAATAAGCAAGTCGCCCCTAACACAAGACTCTTAGCGCCTTCCATGGACCATCCTTGATAGCTCCTGCATGCTGCTGAGTAGTAAAATGTTGGTGACCAAGAACTCCCCAACGACTGGTGTGCTAGCAATAGCTTCTGTGAAAAGGAAGCTCCTCCCCCTCAGGGCAGAGGGGTCAGGAGACCATAGGTGATGGCCCTGTGCTCTGCTCCCCGTTTCAAGCCCTTTGGATCCCTGCCATCTGAGGAAGGAAGGCAGTGCCTGGGAAACTACCATGGTTCCTGATGCATCTGGCAAGAGGTCACCTGTGAGCCAGAGGGCACGGAACACACTGCCCCGTGCCCACCACTCAACAATGCCCTCCCAACAAGGCACATTGGCTGCACAGTTGTAATAGCTGGACAGTTCAGGTATGCTGTCTGTGACTTGGACAAAGGTGACTCTTTGCCTTGTTCTTGGAGGCACATGGCATTGGAAAGGAGAACCCAGACCAGGGGCCCAAAGCCTAAGTCAAATGGGTTTCTTCAGCCAATGCTTTGATTCCACCTTGAGGAGTTTGGAGATGAGCCTTTCCCTGGTGTCAGAGGGTAAGTTCCCCTTGGTGTCTATCACAGACAAAGGGTGTCCAGCCCCTGGCTCCGTCTCACACAAGCTGCACCAATCCAGCCCCTGAAATTGGGAGCCTCCTTTACCCACCCTAGGGATGGTGGCCATTTCTGTGATTCTGTGAATGCAGCATCCATTAAACCACTCTTTCCTTATTGGAGGGATGCATGGATGGATGGATGGATTCTTTGATTGTCATTGTAGGGCCCCACCTGCAGCATGTGGAAGTTCCCAGACTAGGGGTCGAATCAGAGCTGGCACTGCTGGCTATGCTACAGCCACAGCAATGCCAGATCCAAGCCACATCTGGACCTACACCACAGCTCGTGGCAATCCTGGATTCTTTAACCCGCTGAACAAGGCCAGGGATCAAACCCACACACTCATGGATACCAATCAGATTCTTCATCTGCTGAGCCATAATGGGATCTCCCTAAAAATTATTTGGTTATGGTCTCTACAACTTTCAGTCTTCAAATTCTATTGCGTTCTTTCTTTCCCTTTTGATTCGGCTGCATTGGGACCTATGGGCTTTTTCCAGGCCAGGGGTTGAATCGAGCTGCAGCGGCTGGCCTATGGCACAGCCACAGCAATACAGGATCTGAGGCATGTCTCACACCTACACCACAGCTGACAGCAATGCCAGAACATTAACCCAGTAAGTTAGGATCCTTACAGCCGAGCCATGACAGGAACTCCTGCTATTTCATTTCTTCATGGATTGAAGACGTGAGTGAATTCCTCACTTCCAGTGTGCCTGCACCTTAGCATTAATCCTAGACTTTTTGGTGGTGGGGGTGTTTTTTATTTTATTTTATTTTATTTTTTTTTTTTTTGGCTGCCATTTGTGGCAAATGGAAGTTCGCAGGGACAAGCCTAGATCCTTAACCCTCTTCCCCACAATCAGAAAATTATCACTGGTCATTTAAAGTCCTAAGTCTTCGTGTATCAAAAGCTACCTGGGGGTGGATGCCAGTGGGCTGGTGAGGTTGGGACCGCTGAGCTCCACATGATGTAAGACTCCACCCCAGCCATTAAGTGGCCATGAAATTCCAGTCACTCCTTCCCCCTTCCTTTTGTCCTCGTTGGGACTAAGAGGCAGCTGCCTCACCAATTGGCACATTGCAATAATGCCACTGAGATGATAGGATGCCCCCCCACCCACCCACAAGGCAGTGAAGCAGAAAGTCCATCCCTATAGCCAAGCCTTTTCCTCTCTGGCCAGGCCACCCCCACAGGACACCCTGGATGAGTGGAGGATCACCTCAGCCTGTCATCTGGCCACTTCAGAGAGGCAGAGAGAAACTCCCTAAAGGTAAGGGCTGTCTCCAGCCTCCATTCTCAGAACTGGTGAGTGTCCAGGGCTGAATGGTACAAAAGCAGCTCTCCATCCCCAGAGTGTTCAGGGATGCAGAGAACGGAACAGATGCCCCAGAAGCCCCCCTAGCCCAGCAGGCTTGAGAGACAGGGATGGTGAGGCTGTCCCTGGGGATACTGAGAGCTGTGTACTCCCAGGAGCTGCCTGGGCATCCTTGTCTCTGTGGTGGAAAGGCTTAGTGATTCACCTGTGGATCCAGACTGCCTGGGATCTCACACATGCTTCGTTCCTCTGGGGTCCCCTCTCTGTCCTCTGAGGACCCCTCTCTGAGGACACAGACACATGCAGGACGACAGTGGACCAAGTGTATTTCACAACAAAACTATTTTATCCATATTTTACATACCCTGTGGCAAAGGAGCTACTGTGCCCACCCACACCACCCAGACCCAAGTCCCCACCACCTAACCCCACCCAACCCCACCCCCCTCCTGGCCCTGGTCATTCTGTCCTTCCTCCCCGCCCCTATGTCAGCCAGGATGGTTGCTGGGACCTGGAGGAGCCCAAGGCTTCCATGGGGGCTGCCCTGTTGGGCTGGCCCACTGTTCCCTCCTGGCTGCAGTGCCACTTCCTCCTCCTCCCTGTGACAGATGGGTCACACCTGCTCGTTTGGGGCTCTGAAGGGCCAACCAGCCCCAGAGCCAGGGCGGGCCTCCCAGAGCCTCGCAGGTCAGCCCTAGGCCTGGGCAGCTTCTCAGCAGCGGCCGGGGCCTCCACACAGAGCCCGCTTCCTAGACTTGGCAGCTGCCGGGGGGCCTGGCTGAGGCCCATTCTCTGGGGAAAGGGGGCCTGGAAGCTTGCTGGGCCCCAGCCCCCCAGGGCAGACAAGACCCGAGGCAGGGACAGGGCTCTGTGGCCGCCCCCAGGGCAGCAGGCTGTGGTGAAGGCCCAAGAGGAAGGCCAGGCTGGGGAGCTCCTCCTCATCCTCACTGAACCCTTGACCCGGCCCTGGGGCTCCGCTAGGCGGAGAGGCCTCCCTGAGAACCTTTTTGGCCCTGGGTCCTGAGGAGGCCCGAGCGCTTTGTGCCCTGGCGAGGAAAGGCTGTGCAGTTCCAGACTGAGGGGACTCCTGATGTCCTGGAGAGGGCACAGGGCCTTTGTGCCTGAACAGGCCCCTGTCTGTCTGGCGGTGCCTTAGATGGCCGTGGAAAGCCATCTGGGGTGTACAGGTTTCATCTCTGGCCCGGGCTGTGGGCCTTGCTCGTTCCTCTGGGCATCTTGGCCGGCAGCAGACTCGGAAGGGCTTGAGTCCAGCTGGGGTGCCCTGTGATTGGGGGTGGCCGGCACCCCGTCCTCCTCCTTCGAGGCCAGGGCTCGTTTCTGCACCAGCTGGCGGGAGGGAGGTGGACAGTGACCGCTCTGCACCCTCCAGGGAGAGCCGGGGGTTGTGGGCAGGGGGAGGTGAGATGGGACTCACATCCCGATACAGACCCTGTGGCACTCCTGCCTTCCTCCTGGACCTTCCCCCCCAGGAGGGTCCCTGCCCCCTCCCCGGCTCCCATCCTCCTCTTCCATTCATCCTGCCCTGCACCCACCTGGGCAGGCCTCCCTGGTGCAGGGCCTCTCAGTCAGGGGAGGGAGGGGCAGAGCCTTCAGGGCCTCCTGCTCTGGGTCCCTCCTCTGCCCTGGCTGACCTGGGTCCTTGCCTCCTGGATTTCCTGGGTCACCTGGGCTCCCCCCTGCCCCAGTCTCCCTGAGTGTCGCTCCCTCCCCCGGCCACCTCTTCAGGGGAGAGTCCTTCCTCCTGCTCCAGCTCCTCAGCCAGGGCCGAGAGATCCAGCTCTGGTTCTGGGGAAAGCAATTCTGCCAGGAATCGGGGGTGAATGACCGCCTCCACCTGGGACAGAAGGAAGAGGCTGTGAGCATCCTCGGCAGGAGGGACCCGGGAGGCAGGAAGACGTGTGGGGGAAAGTGAAAAGCAGAGACCGATCCGAGTCCCTTCACAAAGGGGGAGCTTTCAAACTGTCATGGGAATTGTCTACACTCACATAAACACACACACACACTCAGAAGCAGTTGCACGTGCAGACACGTGCACAAAAGCTCAAACACACATGCACAGAAACAGTCACAAAGGCGTACAGAGAGGGACACACATGTGCAAACATATACATCCACATATACACATCCTATGCACATAGGTACACTCAGACACCCAGGATCACACGCAGATCTCAGGATCAAGGAACAGAGCATAAATCCCATTGTCCTGGGCCAAAGCCAGAACTAGGGTGCCAAGAGGACCTCTCCTTGGAATCCTATAGACCCAGACTGCAGGCCCAGCCCACCTTGGTGACAAAGTCCTCCTGGGAACACAGCTTGTCAATGTAGCTGAGGAGTTCCGGTCCGGGAAGGTGCCGTCCTCGTCCTGCGCCAGGTCATTTCCCTCCTCTCCACATTCCGCATCTGACTCCCCCGTGGCTGAGGGCCCAGGACCCACCAGTGCCTCCATGATGTCCCCACACTCTCTCACAGCCTCAGGGGGGCTCTCCTTGAGGGCCTTGTTCTCCAGCGGCTGCCGGGATCTGCGTGGCCTTGGGCGTGTGGGCTGGACCCTGGGGCCGTGTTTCCTTGGAGCACAGGCTGAGGCAGAGCAGGAGGAAGGGAAGGTGAGGGGATCCAGCACCCAGAAGCTGACCCCGGAGCAGGTAGAGGGGAGGGCAGTGTTGGGGGTGGGGGGGCCATGGACATGGGTGTGGGCGGGGTCAGGGCCAGCCAGAGCCTCGTGCTTGGTGGGAGGCCAGAGAAAAGGAGGACCCTCTAAAAGTCATGTGCGAGGATGTGTGGAACCTCAAATGACCAGGGGTCTCCCCACCAGCAACACATGTTAGGCAGATTGCACAGGGGCCCCTTAGACAGGGAGGAGGGTGATCAGTTTCCAAACGGGCCACATTCATACCCCAGAGGGAGAGAGGGCCGCTGAGACCCCCCTCAGGGGCTGTTCTTGTTGAAAGGTCAATGCCCCCTTGAGGGAAAAGGACCCAGCCTGGGGACAGTGGCCATTCCTAGGCCCCTAGTACCTTTGCCTTGACCTCCAGTGGGAAGGTGGTTAACTGGCCGAGTGCCCAGTTTGCGGGATGTGGGTTCCTGAGGAGCCGGCTTTGGTGGAGCTGGAGGAGGCATGCCCTGCACCCCCTTCGTGCATGACAAGTTCTCCATCCGGATCTCATCCTCTGCCTCAAATTCCATGAACCTGGGGGATGTTGAGGGACAGGCCACAGTGAGAAAAAGGCCTGGGCTCTGGAGCCCACCCAGGGCAGCAGGACTGAGGGGGTGAGGAGAGGGTGTCCTTGGGGCTGTCAGGGCCCTGTGAGGTGCTGTCCCAGCAGGGAGCCGCTCTGGGGCAGGTACAAGATCTGGGCCACCTCCTGCCTCGCCAGCCCTGGAGATGGAAGGCGTGGCCCAGCAGAGACCCAGGTTACTGTGTTGAACCAGGCCTAGGGGACCCATGGTGGTTTGGGGGGACCCTGCTCATGGCCCCCCAGACCTTGCCTGAGCCAAACAATGGAGACAGCCAGCGGCCTGGTCAGGCGTGTGTCCCCACAGGGCCCTTTGCCTGAACCCAGAACCCGGGGCTGGGGCGTGAGAGTCCGGGAAAACACACGTGAGACAGGGCCCAGCACAGGCTGGAGAGGGGATACTAAACTTAGAGGAGCGGTGTCACTTGCCTCTGCGTGGTGCTCCTTTGGTTTTGTTTAGAAACTAGGGGGTTCACGTGCAGAAATCACAGGGAGGGCCAGAGACCCATGGGCTTCCCCAAGGATGCCCAGTTGCCCATTCCAGCCACCGTTGATGAGGAGAGGCATACCACATGCTAGGTCAGTGGCTGCCAGGCACCCAGCATGAAGGGGTGCCAGGCTGCCGGGTGGAGACCACACCCCTGCACAGCCCCTTGTGCCTGCAGGTGGCCACCTCCTGGGCTGCCAGGGTTCCCAAGGCCATCCTGAGGCCTCCCCATGTCAGCATCAGGGTAGGGCAGAGCTCCTGGGACAGGCAGGGTGGAAGAGCCAAGCTCTCCAGGTGGCAGAGGGGATTCCGGAGGGTGATAGGATTCGGGGATTCAGGGAACAATAGGTGTGAGGAGCCAGCCTCCTCTTGCATCCTCTCTGATTATCACCACCACAGCCAGATCCTGCCCTGGGGTCTCCCCATCACCCACCACCCACCCCACCATGTAGCCCACGCCCCCGGACACTGACTCACTTTGCTGCCATTTCATAAAAGGGCATCCTCTCAAAGTTGCTCGTGTGCTGCCATTCCTGCGTGGCCCGCCGCATTCCCTCCTCCAGCGTCATGGTGGGCTTCAGGCGAGCCAGGGTGCGAAGCACTGGGCTGCAAGCCCTCAGGGTCAGTCTCCTGGTACAGCCCAGCCCCCACTGCCCAACCCCACCCAGCCCCAAGGCCTCCATGTGTCCCAACACAGTCAAACCCAGGCTCAAGAGGGTGAGAGGAGGCTGTCTGGAGAGCAAAGACAAGCCTTCCTGGTGACTGTTGCCACCGCCTCACACTCACCAGAGGATGATTGTCCACTCCCTGGCTATAGCCGGGACACTGTGGCCAGGCGGGGGGGGGGGGGGGCTGCCATCTCATATAAAATGCAGCAATATCAATGAGGGAAGGCAGGTGCCAGGCTACCTGCTAACAGGTCCGAGAAGCCCAAAAGATTCTTCTGCCCGGTCCTCTGAACTCGATGGCCTAGGCCCCCTTTTCTGAGGGACCTCAGGGCTAGGAGGGAAGTTCCTGCCAGGCTCACAGCTCTAGGAGGATAGACCCTTGCCCTTAGGAGAGCTCTACCACCTCCCCTTTCTAGCCGGAATTCTTCAGGACAAGGACCAGGCATGCAGAAAGCTCTGTCCTGGGCCTGAATGTCCTAAGCCTTATCTGAAGTGATACCCACTGGCCGCCACATGCCCAGGTCCATGTTGAAAGGAGGTAGCACCAGAGAAGTAGGTCCCATTCAAACTTTGGCTCCTCACATCAGAGCAGGACCCTCTCGGGCTGCTCTTCTGCACTAAATGTTACCATGGAACTGCAGAAAGTAAGACAACTGGTCTCGCATGGTGGTGGTAGCTGAGCTAAGGCACGGAAAGGATGTCATGGACTGGACGTGTGACACATCTGGAGTGAAAACATGCCTCCTCAATAGCATGGGCACTGCTGTCAACCCTCCTCCTCCTTTCTAGGTTGAAGGATCCCTGGAAACCTAAGCGGGGAGTCCATGCCAAGTTCCTCTATATGTGAAGGCTCCAGATGAGCTAATGAGGGCCTGAGAGATCACTTACATGAGAAAGCAGGAGAGAGCTTCCGCATCAGGGCTCTGGGGCAGGTGGCTCCGGGCCAGGGACTTGAAGCGCTGCCAGCGTCGGAAGTTCTGATAGACGCTCCTATGGTCACAGGCGTCCTCCCGAGGGCCCCTGTGCTGGGAGGCATGCAGGCTGCCTGCCCCAGAGGTGCCATGTGGCCATGGCCCAGAGCTCCCTGGGGGCAGGATGAAGGCCATCTGGGCAGCTGGTGGTGCAGCTTGAGGAGGAAGGCCTGGGGCCAACCCTCCCTTGCCAGCCCGAGCTGCTGCAACAGCCGGGGCGGCCACAACACTGTCCCCTGCAGGGGTTGCTATGCAAAGGGGGGCAGGACACAAGGCACTCCCCCTGAGGGCCCTGGAAGCATTCCTATTGAGTGGGGCCCGAGGACGCCCAAAGGCCTGAGTCTGGTGGGGCGATGCTGACCTCCCTCCTGACCAGACTGGGACCGTGATGTTGCCAATCCCTGGGGCAATGGGGCCATGGTCAGCAGGAGCCCCCCGAGGTGTCCCGGGGTGAGCTGGCTGCAACAGGGTGCTGCCGGGCAGGAGTAATGGGGCCATGGGCGGTGGCAGGGGCTGCGCCCAAGCCGGCTGGGGTTGGGAGCCAGGAGTGAGTGGAGGATAGGACCGTGAGGCCCCAGGGTGCATGACCACATCCGTGCCCAGCGGTGGAGATGCTGTGGAGAGAAAGGAAAGGGGGGAATGGAGGAGGAGAATGGGCAACTTGGACGGAAGCTCTCTGGGGACTCAGAGTGTACACCTCAGCGGGAGAGGGCATTTGGACAGAGGAACCTGTGTGTTGTGCAGATGCCTTGGAGGGACTTTCATGGTCTGACTTCCGGTTGAGAATGACTTCCCTGGTGACCTTGATGCCTCACACCAAGTTCCCTGGCCCTGCCTACCAAGAAGCGCTCAGCTCAGCAGCAGTGATTGGAGAGCCTCCCGGAGGAGCTTCCTGGCACCTCGCCCTCACAGGCTGTCCCCACGTCCTGGACCTGAGAGGCCATCTACTCTGAGCATGCCCCTCAGCAAGGTCACTAGCAGGTAGGGGCCTTCTCCAAGGTCCTTCCGGGCACCGTAAGGCCTTTGATGGACCGGCACTGTCTAAAGTCTTGGGGCCTCACTTCCTCCTCAACCCTTCCTTTCTCGATGCTCAGCACACATCTGTTCGGTCTTTCTTTCCTGACCTCACAAAACAAATCTCAAAGGCTGAGAAGATCAGTCTGCACACAGAAACCTTAGACAAACACAGAACACCCCCACCAAGCATGCACCTGCCTCTCAGAACCACTCAGAGTGGACACTTCACAGCGGCTAAGTTGTGCCACCCCATCCCGACGGCCCTGAATCACTCCCACCATGCAGTTCTGTTCCTCAGAGAGAAGTCTGAGAAGTAGGTGTGTGTCCCCTGCATTCCTGTCATTGCCCATCCAGGGTTGGCCGCAGAAGATGAGCACGGGCCCAGGGTGGCTCACATTACATGGGTCATGGGAGTACAGGCTGCCTGTGGTCCTTCCCCTTCCAGCTCCCAATAATGGAAAGTGAAGACAAACTGAGAATCAGGCAGGAGTCAGGTGCCATTGTGAGAAAACTGTCTGTCCAGGAGAAGGAGGGTACATACCACGATGCACCTAATTAGTCTCCACAGGTGTCCTAGGAGGTTTCAGAGTAGCAGACTAGATCATCTTCCTGCTTCTGCGCTACACCGCTTCCCCCTGCCACCCGCCGCCCCCCCCCCGCCCCCGCATTACAAAGGAAGCCGCCTTCATAGGCATTCCACCTGAACCAACAACTCTCCTCATGTGGTCCATGCCCTTGAAGTAGTGACTTGAAATAGGAACACACTCTTCATCTCAAAGTCAGGCCTCAGCTTCTGCCGTGAGATACCTGACACGATGAGCAATGTCTGAAGAGATGTATTTCCACAAAAGGGAAACCAATACAGAACAACTCAGGAACACGAGTCCTAGCTTGGGTGAAGTCACATGGCTGCCCATCCCTTGTGGCATCCAAGGCCACAGTTCCCTGACCTGAGAAGTGAGTTCTGGGCTGGATGGAGGGAAAAGTCCTGGGCGGTGGCAGCGAGAGTCACATCCTGCCCAGCTCAGAGAGGACACTTTAATGAGCATGTGGCCACAGACAACACCCCCTGGCACTGAATCGTTTTCTGACTATACCCTCTCATTCCACGCCCCCATTAGACAGAGTATGCTCCAGCTCAAATCCCTTAGAGAGATCTGGTGAGGCGAGCTTCAGATGCCTAAGGACCTCGAGGCAGGGCTAGGCTTTCCCCGTGACCCTCCCGGTGCCAGCAACAGGACACTGGCTACACACACGTTCCAAGCGGCTTGTCTCCCTTCTAGAAACTGCCACCTGCCTGCTGCCATCCTGCCTCCCCAACCAGAGCAAGTCCTCTTTATCCGCCTCCAAGCTGTTGTCCTCCCCAGGACAGGCTCAGGTTTCTGCAGGTCCCCAGGCTCCCCGGGTGAGATGTCCCTGGGGTGTAGTGCTCTCTCCTTCCTCTCCTTCAGTCCAACTCCGTGTCCACAGTGAAGGGTCCCAACGGAAACCCAGGGATTTGAGGGAGGCACTTTCTCTCAGAAAACAGCCCCCGTCTAGAGGCTTACCTCCTCCTGAAGCCATTCCCACAGGCGTGGGCCCGGACCACCACGGGCTGGCGGCCTCAACGTGAACAGTCAAGGGCAGGACCCAGCGAGTGACCTGCTCCAGCAGACGCTCAGGATGCAAGTAAAGGAGCCCAAGTTTGAATCTCAACAGTAGAACGTGGGCCTCGAGACATTCTGCAGTGGGGGAGGGGCCGAGGGCAGGTGAGCCTGGGTGGGGGTGGGGTACCATTCCATGCTGGCCTCTGCAGGTAGGCAAGAACCAGACGTTTCTTCCGCCTTATGCAGTGGCCAGACAATTGTTGAGCGCCTCTTTGGGCAATGTATGGGTTGGTTTTCAGAGTCACAGCACCAAGGTTTGTCTGGATGTTCCCTTTCACTTCTTTATCCATCAACCTAGTTGTTGTCCCTCAACCCGCTCTGCTTCCGTCCTGGCTCTTGACTTACATCCCCAGAGGCTAGACTTTCTGAACAAAATTCGCCATTTATCGTCTGATAAACACTTGGGTATTCATGGCCGCCTGGAACACAATGTTTAAAATTTGGCTTCTCTCAGCAGACCCACCATTTGTGATTGGTGTATGTCCATGTTTCCTAAAGAAGCGGTCCTTGTGTGGCAACCAGCATCCAGCAGGACCCACCTTACTCACGTTCCTGTGTGCTGGAAAGGCCCAGTCCATCCAAAAAGCCGTTGCACAGCCCACGTGTCCAAGACCAGAGATCACTCTGACTTGTTTCCCATATTACGACATTGCTGGTAAGTACTGTATGTTTTACCTTTTAAATGATTTAATGTCACATTTTCAACAAGTCATCCCTTCTCCGGGATCACAATCCACTTGTGCAAAATAGAATATGCAGTGTTGAGTCCTCCTCCCCACCTCTTTCCCCTGTCCACTCAGTCCTCTTTCCAAACGGAAATCAGTGTTACCTGTTTCATTGAAATCTTTTCAGAGACAGTTTGGGCAAGGAAAATTGAATGCAATCCGTTTGCCTTTTCAAGAAGTATTGCTTTGTCTCTGGTTGAAAATTAAAATGTGCGCAGGGAACTGCATCTTGGACTTGTGATGGAAAATGTTGCAGGATAGTGAGAAAATGATTATATGTGTATAATATAAATACATATATATACACATCTATATATATGTATCTATATATTTATACATATATATATCTATATATACATATCTATGTATAGATATATATATGTACACACCTCTGTCTGTATGACAGGGTCCTTTTGCTGTACAGCCAAAATAGACAAAGCATTGTAAATCAACTACAATGGAAAACATAACATATTATAAGATCAAAGAGTTCATCTTGCAAAAAAGGAAAAAAGGAAAACAGAAAATTAAATCATGTCCCAGTATATCTGAGTATCTTTACTTTGGTTGCCTTCATACTGATATCGTGGCTCCTCTGTTACTGGACTAGTTTTTGTCACGGGAGTTTCTACATCCTCTTGAAATTCAAAGTACTGAAAGGGCAGAGTGGTCAAGGACAGGCAATAACAATAGTAAATGTCCAGCTCCATTTGAATTTTTCATTTCCCATACACAGTGCCTGCATTTAGCCTGAACTGTGTCCCGTGCAACATTTTGGACATATCTTTACTGCAAGTACTTTCCCTACTTATCTGAAATTTACCTTTCCCTCAGAATCTGCATGTATCTGGCAAGACTAGCCAAAAAGGGTAACATATTAGGCTATTAGGAGTGGGCAGTTCTTGAGAGGATGAGAGCTTGGAGTAGAGACTGAAAGGTGCATTTTGGTCCAACCCAAAATGAAATGGCAAAGGGACCCAAAATCTGCAGGCTCTTTGGATGAAATGGAAATGGAAGAGCCAGGGTATACTATTGAGTGTTTGTGCTTCGTGGGGTTAAGGACAGAAGTAAGGGACAAGAAGACAAAATCTTCTCTTTCCTTCTGTGAAAGAACTGGGATGTCCTAGAGATGTGGGGGGCGGGGGGGTTCCCTTCTTTTTATTGCTTTCTCCTTTTGGGGCCGCACCTGCTGCCTATGGAAGTTCCTAGGCTAGGAGTCACATCGGGCCTGCAACTGCAGGCCTATGCCACAGCCAGAGCAATGTGGGATCCAAGCTGTGTCTGGGACCTACAGCGCAGCTCACGGCAACCCCGGATCCTTATTCTACTGAAGGAGGCTGGGATCGAGCATGCATCCTCATGGATACTGGGCAGGTTGATGTCTGCTGAGCCACAGTGGGAGCTGCTGGCTTTTGCAGGTGTTAAAAAATCCACTGCCCGTGAAGTGGGTGTGGCCCTTGACTCAGTGCCAGCATTTTATCCACCAATGTCCAATCTCCACGTGTACAAACCCACTCCCGTCGACGTCCTAGCCTGCAAGCCCTGCTTAAAAGCTGGTGCATTTCCTGTCTGCATCCCATGCCCTTGCTCTTTAGAATCGAGGCTCATCATTGCCTATGGTCCTGTCTGCATGGGACTCACGGTAGCATCCCTTACACAGCAAAACGGAAACACAAATGAAACAAAGTTCTCTGAATCTTATTTTCACATTGGGAGTTAAGGTCAGCTTATCACGATGCAAACGATAGGAATGAGTATTTGTGTTTTGTGTGGTGAGAAGCGAGGACTCAGGAACTTGTCAAGGGAGGTGAGGGCTGGAAACCTACTAGGACTGCAACCAAATCTCTTGGGAGGCAAGAGTCCCTCTCTGCTGTGGCAGAAGTACAATTCCTCCTGATGTTAGGGTGTTGGGGAAGGAAAGAGAGGTTTCAAGGACTGTTCCACCTTGAGAAAAAGACTTGTGTGGGTGCTTCAGAAGCTTCTTGCCCCTTGCAAAGGAAAATGGACTCAAAAGAGGGTGAGAAGCTGAGGTGAGAGTATTTCATGCAATGCCATGGTGAGCTTTGTATCAAGAAACTCTTGATGGGGCATTGCAAAAATAAACACCTTGGGAGTATTGCTCTGTATCTGAGCTTTTATAATGAAGAAACATTTCAAGGGTTTTCAAACAAGAACTTCATATGAGAAGATTGCTGAGGCAAGCATTGTACCCAGGCATTCAAGAAGGGCGGGCGTCCTTGTTGCTTCCTCCCCTTCTTCAGCCATTCACGCAATTAGTTGCAAGAGTCTCACGTATAGCTCAGACGTAGTATGTGTGAGGGGTTTTTTGTTTGGTTTTGAATTCTTTTTTCCCCAATACAGTTTTTTTTTTTTCTACTGCACAGCATGGTGACCCAGGTACGCATGCATGTACACATTCTATTTTCTCACAGGCACATGCTCCATCATAAGTGACTAGGCAGAGTTCCCAGTGCTACACAGCAGGATCTCATTGCTAATCCATTCCAAAGGCAATCATTTGCATCTACCAACCCACCCCACTCCCTCCCCAGATGTCATATTGGAATGAGTCATCTCAGGGGCACGGATACAAACATTGCCTTGTGGAAACACAATGCTCCCGATTCTGCAGTCTTTTTTCTTTTTCTTTTTTCCTTTTTTTTTTTTTTTTTTGTCTTTTGTCTTCTGAGGGCTGCACCTTCGGCACATGGCACTTCCCAGGCTAGAGGTCCAATCAGAGCTGTGGCCCCTGGCCTATGCCAGAGCCACAGCAATGCCAGATCCGAGCCATGTCTGCAACCTACACCACAGCTCACATCAACACCCGATCCTTAACCCACTGAGCCAGGCCAGGGATGGAACCTGCAACCTCATGGTTCCTAGTCAGATTTGGTTGCACTGCACCATGACACAAACTCATTCTTTTTTCTGTTTTCTCTTTTTTTTTTTGTATACTACATCAAAATCCTACATCCCTACATCCCAGAGGCAGAGATTATCTAATTAGCTACACTGTAGTTAGGGAAACCAGTCATGGAAGTGGGTATCTCAACGTCCTTTGGACCATGTCCTCTGATTGTTCCTGCAGAGCGCTTTGGGGCAGGCATTGAAAACTGAGGAGAAACATCTCTGCAAATGGATCTCTAGCATCAGAAGACAGTGAATCTTCCACTCCCGCATGGAAATTTAAAGGCCCCGAGAGATACCAGGTTTGTGTCTTGTGGACTTTTCAAGTCTGTGCCCTTGGGAGCTCTTCGTGTTGTTAGATGTAAGGGGCTTCAGCGGTATCCTGTTGAGTAAGAAGTGCTCTGATGTTGCAGCTGACCAGAAAAGGGATCAGATGGTTCCGGTTTCTTTGGTGAGCATTACAATGTCAGGTCAGTACGGTGAATCTGCTCCTACATACTGTTTGTTGGATTGTCAACTGAAACTCTATGAAGTAGTCCAAAAAGTAGGGAGGGAGAGTAATATTGTTCCCAGAGTACCTGCTGTGTTGCGATTGGCCAAGAGGGTCCAGTTTAGCTCACCAGTATAACCAAAACCTTACAAAGGAAACACCTGTGCATCAACCTTTGTTGCAAAACCTCCGTGTATTAAAGAAATACATGACGAATAAACATTCGAGTAGAACAGATGCATTTGCAAAATTCTCTAGGCATGGCGACAGGAGCAACATCTCTGAAGAGAGTTTCCCAGGTCTAGAATTCCTTGCTAGAGTGGTTCTTTAATGGATCCATCCAATTTGCTAGGGAAAAGAACCTTCTGTTTCTAGAGAAGAAAAAAAGAAAAAAAACAGTATACAAAACCCAAGGTACTGCAGCCCGAAGGGCATGAATGTACTTGGCCCAATTTGAGGATTCTGTGCTTAGGCTGGATCTCTCCAAACTCTTTTATGCGGATCCTATCTAAATGCATGGGTTTCACATATGCAATGTGAACGTGGGGGCTCATCTCCCAAGAGATAGGTTTTAAGAAGAGATGGCCACAGAAGTTCCCAGGGAGAAGAGAGCAAATGCAAATCCTCCATTACATTCCTCTCTGGTAGTGAGCTCCTGGGCCAGCTCTTCCCATGCCCCCTGCCTGCACACATGCACGTGTCCACTGCTGACTGGGCCGTCGTGCACAGAGACTACCGTCCTCCAGCGGCTCCTAGTGTCTGTTGAGGTGGGTCCGCTGGGGAAGCCAGTAGCGCACCAGGGAGCACAGAGGGCGGTTTCCCAACAGGGGAGCCGCCTGGGGGCGGGGCCAGTTGTGGCGGCCTTTAGAATTCATTCTGTGAGGGCCCTGCTAAGGAATATGGGGACTCCTCACCCACTGGGTGTGAACGCTCTGCACTCTTGTGCATGCTGCAGGACATCTGGGCCCTCCTCCGAGTGGGTTCATGCCTGCATGGAGCTCAGGTCCGGAGCAGTGTTTCCACCACAGCTTTTGGCAGCACTGTGGATCAGGCTGCTGGAAGTCTTCAGGGATTGCGGGGCCTACGGAGGCAGGTGACTAAAGTGTGTGAGCGATTAAAACATGTGCCATTCCAGTGCGCCCACCGTCCTAAAGAGTGGGAAAGCTATGGGCTTATCAGACACAACTTAGAGTAGATTTACAAGGAGATCCTGCTGAATAGCATTGAGAACTTTGTCTAGATACTCATGTTGCAACAGAAGAAATGGTGGTGGGAAAAATGTAATTGTAGTGTATACATGTAAGGATAACCTGACCCCCTTGCTGTACAGCAGGAAAATAAAAATATATATATATTAAAAAAAAAAAAGAGTGGGAATGCTAGAAGGAAGAATTTCCAATTTGAAAACCCTCATGCAGTTTGCAAGAAGTAGCTCAGGTCACGGGCAAAGGAGTGAAGATGTACCGTCCATGCTCCTAGTTTCACTGGTGTCTTCCTTTTGCACAAAACAATATCAGTCAGCACTTATGTTCAAACGGCATGCTTGGGTCAGTGATGGGGGCAACTTTGCTGAATGTAGTGCTGACCACCTAGTTGTAGTCTGATGTGACTCATGGTGGGTCTGCAAGCCTAGAGGGGATTGGTGCATGTTTACTTGGTTGTCGGGAATCCGGTAATCCGTCAGATGTGAGGGTTGGTTGGGTTTTGTCTATGGATATGTGTGTATAAGGGGCGATCATGCCTGTGTTTTTGTGAGCCTTTTTAAGGGGGAGTGTTGTCTCTGGAGGGTGCCGAGATGTGACAGAGGCATACTCCAGGAGCTGGCATTCAGGTGTTTGTAAGTTGGTGTTCAGGGGCATATTTTTCCTGTGATGTTTTCCCCCATGAAGGTGGGGATTGTGTGTCTCGTGGTGGACTTGGTAGGATTATCTGCCTATGCACAAGGGCAATGTTAGGTAAGTATGGGAGCCTATTCGCTTGGGTGTACAATCTGTTTATTTGTACATTTGGGCATGTAGTGAAACTTCGTGGTTGGGACTTGACCCCAGCCAAAACTGAGAGTGGGACTGGAATCTACCTCCCCCTCAGCTTGGCACTTGAACCCAGGATCCCAGGTTCAGAGAGGATTCGAGCACACAGACTTCTTCTTTTTGGTGGCATCTGCCACATGTGGAGTTTCCCCGTCCTAGGATGGAGTGCCACAGCAGCAATCTGGGCCACTGCGGTGAAAACTCGGGATCCTTAACCTTCTGCGCCACAAACGAACACCTCGAGCCCACTGTCTTTGCAGTCAGACCCCCCCACCTGGTGTCAGGATTTGATGAAGCTCAGGTTCTTCTGCTTCGTTGCAGCAAGAATTTGGCATGAAGCAAAGCACCAGGTGAAGAGTGAGTTTATTAGCATTAGACCCTCGTGGGAGATGCAAGTAAGCTGGCCAGGGAGCAGAGCAGCCGAGAGAACCAAGAGAGCTACATTCATGGAATCAAAGGAACAGTGGGGAAGGGAGAAGACTGCCTTCTTCCTCATTTCCTCATTTGGGGGCGGATAGCAAGGCTTCCATCCTCAGTTCCACATTGTGCCCTGTCTGGATGGTGTGCACTGGACTGTCACAGTGCTATTTTCAAGTCTGTGTGTATTCCCAGGAGTTTGGTAACATATAAAATAGGGTAATTCATCTCAGGTTTCCATATGCTGTCCTCTTTTACCTAGTCGTGTCCCCTTTCACCTGTATTTCTGTCTTGGTGAGGTGCAGAGATGCTACTTGTCAAGGACTGTTCTCTCCCTGACCTCATGCAGCAGGACTCGATCTCCATATCTGTTGTCTTGAGCTTTAACTCTTGGGGGTTGTGTCTTGAGCGTGTCTGGCACTTAGATGCATCTGGTCTTCCTTCAAGTCGTGTAAATCATTGCTGGGTTACTTTTCTTGAGTGGCCATCAGCTTAAGACAGTTTCAAAGACTCCTTTAAACCTTGTCTTTAGTCCGTCCCCAGTGGGAGTTTTCTGCTCTTTAAGGATCCTACTCTATCCTTATGTTTAGGATGATTATTTGTGTATTCACGGCGTGTCGTCTGGCTCTTTGCTTTTGTGTGTAGTAAATGTTCAGGAGCTGTGTGTGCGTGTGTCTTTTGATGTGTAGAGGGCAAGTCTGACTATCTTCTGGGACTGGTGAATGTTATGTAGGTAGGTGTGCTGTGTTGGTATGCTTCTGGATTCTGCATGCTGGAAGAGGGCATGCGGTGTGAGCCTTGGGGAGTGTGGGGTTATGGGCATGCAGAGAGTGTGTTATATGTGAATCTGGAACAAAGGACGTTCCTGTGCAGGGTGCTAGGTTTGCAGTTGTGTCGTGTACTGAGTAATTGTGGGTCTGCTTGGGGCTTTTGGAGAGTTGTGTGTGTGGTGCGTTTGGGCGTGTATTCAAGGGGCATGGGCACTTGGAGGCATATTTGCTGGGGCTATGCAATTGTAGTTTTCGGGAGGGACATGTTAGGCTTATCTATGTGGGGAAGTGGGTATGTGTGCTTCTGACGGAGAGATGAGGTTCTCTGTTTATGCAGGGGCGTTGGAGACGTGCATTTCTAGGTGTGAGAAATATGTGCTATGGTTATTTGTTAGGAGTTGCAGATGGATGAGCTGGCTCCTAGTATCGTTTGATATATGCAAGTCATTTCCTATGAGGCTTGCTGGCGATAGGTCCATGTGTCTCACGTGTGTATACTTGTTTGTGTGTCTATCACCAGGTGCATGAATGACCAAGTTTTGTTCATATGGTGTGGAGGTGTTGGGAGTGTGCCACGGTTGTTCCTTTGCAGAATGCTGAGGTGTTTGTACAGGTACTAGGTACGAAGAGATTGTGTGTCTACATTGAGGGTGAGGGCTGAAATGCCTGTGCATTTGACACACACACACACACACACACACAGGTGCAGTGTCCTTTTGTTTCTATGTTGGGGGAGGAGCAGGGTGGTTGTGTTTTGGAGAGGTGGCACAATGTCTAGTGTTTGGGGCATCTGCACGTTCAAGGGTTGGGAATATTTGCATGTGCGTGTCCATAGGTGTTTGAGAATTGTACATGTGTATCAGCAAGTGTGGGCCAGTTGTGGCTGTGTGCGCATCTGACTCCCTGGGGCCTGTGTAGTATGTATTCTGAGGGACGACAGAGGTAGGCCTGTGTGTTTGGGAATCAAGAAATCATATAGGCGATGTGCGTGTTCTCGAATCCTGGACTAGAAGTACTGTAGGGCTGTGGCCTTGCCTATGGGCTGTGTGTGAGACAACGGTGTACTTGCTGGGTTTGGTGAGCCTGTATACGTAGTATTGAATGTGTACAACTGGTCGGTGTTTGTATCCAGGCCCCTGTTGGGTACGTATATGTGAAGACCTCAGGTTGTTTGTGGGGAAACTGGGGGAGTCGGGGGGTTGGCCTTTTCTTGTCTTTTTAGGGCATACCCATGGCATATGGAAATACCCTGGCTATGGCGGAATTGGAGCTGCAGCTGCAGCTGCCAGCCAGAGCCACAGCAATGCCAGATCCGAGCTGCGTCTGTGACCTGCACCCTATCTGATGGCAATCCTGGGTCCCTAACCCACTGAGCAATTCCAGGGATTGAACGTGCATTCTCTTGTATACTGGTCAGGTTCATCACAGTTTAGCCACCACGGGAATTCCTGCTGGAAGTTTTTTCATCACAATGTCATTTTCAGTTCTTGGTATCAGTCCAGTTATCTTCTCTGTCTCATCTGAGTTTAGTCTTGGAAGATTGCACTTTGCTAAGAATTTGTCCATTTCTTCTGGGATGTCATATGGTTGCTTTTAGTGGTCTCTTCTGATCCTCTGTATTCTGGGATGTCCATTGGAGTCTGGTGTTCATTTTGAACTTTATTGATTTGAGTCCTCTCTTTTTTTCTTGATGAGTCTGGCTAAGGGTTTATCCATATTGTGGATCTTTTCAAAGACCAGTTGTAGATGCATTGATCTTTCCTATGGTTTTCTTTGTTGCTCTTTCATTTCTGCTCTGATCTCTAGGATGTCTTCCCTTCTGCTTGTCTTTCTCTCGTTGCTTTGGGTGTAATGTTAGGTTGTTTGTTGGAGAGTTTCCTTGTTTCCTGAGGTAGGCTTGTGTTGTTGTAAACGTCCCTCTTTGATCTGCCTTTGCTGCATCCCATAGGTTTTTGGATTGTTATGTCTTGGTTGTCACTTGCTTCTAGGTATTTTTAAACTTCCTCTTTGGTTTCTTCAGTGCTCCATTGGTTGTCTAGTAGCATGTTGTTGAGTTTCCACGTGTTGGTGTTTTTTGCCATTTTTTTCGTTGTTGTTGATGTCTAGCCTCATAGCAAATGGTGTTCATGAAAGATGTGGGATAGGATTTCAATTTTCTTCAATTTACAGCGGCTTGATTTGTGACTCGGAATGGGATCTGTGCTAGAGGATGTTCGGTGTGCCCTTGAGAAGAGTGTGTATCCAGCTTCGTTTGGATGGAAAGCGCTCTACATATGGCTTAAGTCCATTTGGTCTAATGCATTATTTGAGGCCTGGGTTCCCTTGTTGACTTTATGTCTGGAAGATCCGTGCATTGATGTGAGTCAGGTGTGAAAGCCCCCTGCCATGATTGTGTTGGTGTCCATTTCTCCTTTTAAGGTTGCAGCAGTTGCCTTATATATTGAGGTGATCCTGTATTGGGTGCATATAGGTTTCCAATTCCTATCTCCTCTCCTTGGATTGATCCTTTGATCGTTACGTAATGACCTTCTTTGCCTCTTATTAACATTCTTCATTTTAAGGCCTCTTTTGTCTGCTGTCAGTATTTCTACTCCAACTTTCTTTTACTTCCCGCTTTCATCCAAGGAATATTTTCTTCCATCCTCTCACTTCCAAGTTGTATCTGTCCCTAAACCTGAACTGGGCCTCTTGAAGACAGCATATCTATCTATCAGTTTACCCATCTATCTATACCTATACATCTATACCTATACATCTATACCTATACATCTATACCTATACCTATACATCTATACCTATACCTATACATCTATACCTATATCTACACACACATACAGAGAGAGAGAGAGAGAGAGAGAGAGAGAGAGAGAGAGATGAGTCTTCTTTTGGTATCCATTCAGCCAGTCTATGTCTTTTGGTCGGGGCATTTCGTCCACTTACATTGAAGGTCGTTATTGATTTGTACATTCTTATTGCCGTTTTATTAGCTGTGTCAGGTTGGGTTTTGTTGGTCTTTTCCCCTCCTCTCTTGTTCTCTTCTCCTGTGGCTTGATGACTGTCTTTAGTGTGGTGTTTGTTGAGTGTTTTTTAATTGTTATTTCCCCCATACAATGTTTTTTCTACCGTACAGCATTGTGACCCAGTTACACATACATGTATACATTCTTTTTTCTGCCATTATCATGCTCCGTCATAAGTGATTAGACATAGTTCTCAGTGCTACACAGCAGGATCTCATTGCTAATCCATTCCAAAGGCAATGGCTTGCATGTATTAACCCCAAGCTCCCATCCACCCATCCACCCCACTCCCTCCCCGCCTCCCCCTCGCCCTAGGCAACCACGAGTCTGTTCTCCAAGTCCATGAGTTTCTTTTCTGTGGAAAGGTTCATTTGTGCCATACATTAGATTCCAGGGATAAGTGTGTAATATCCTCTTCTTGAGTGGATCCTCTAACCACGAAATAGTGTCCTTCTCTGTCTTTCTTGATGGCCTTCGTTTTAAAGGCGATTTTGTTGGATGTGAGCATTGCTACTCCCGATTTCCTGTCTTGTCCATTGGCATGAAATATCTTTTCGCATCCCCTCCCTTTCAATCTACGTGTGTCCTTTGCCCTCGGATGAGTTTTGTTAGGCAGCAGATTGAAGGTTTTTGCTTTTGTGCCCAATCTGCCACCCTGTGTCTTTTGATGGGAGCATTCGGTCCATTAAGATTTCAGGTGGTTATTGATAGATGTTTATTTCTTGCCATTTTAAGCCTTGATTTCCAGATGATTCTGTGTTTCTCTTTTCTTCTTTTCTTTTCCTTTGGTTGGATGGTTTCCATTTATTTTATGCCTGAGTCCTTTTCTTTTCAGTTTTTTGAATGTAGTGTTCGCTTTTGATTTATGCTTGCCCTCTTTTTCTTTCTTTACTATGTTAACCCCTTCCTATATCTGCTCACTGTAGCCTGATAGTCATATAGGAACAAATACGTCATTGAAATAAGAAAAAGAATCTAATTTTTTTCCTTCCTTGCCCACTCCGTATGATTTGGATGACTTTTTGTTTTTTCTTTTTTCTTTTTTTTCCTAAGTCTTCATGTTTAGATCTGTATGCTGGCTTCTTTAAGTCACTGCTTTCCAATTGTGGTTTCCTCCATCCAAGTTCTTCGTGTTTTTTTTTTTTTTTTTTAATTGGAGAAGCCCTTTCAGTATTTCTTTTAGAGTGGGTTTTGTATTGCTGTACTCCTTCAGCTTTTGTTTGTTGGAGAAATTCTTCATTTCCCCTTCTATTTTAAATGATATTCTTGCTGGATAGAGTATTGTAGGTGGCAGATTTTTTTTCCTTTCAGTGCTTTAAATGTATCTTGCCACTCCCTTCTGGCCTGCAGTGTTTCTGTAGAGAAATCAGCAGATAGCCTTATTGGGGTTCCCTTATAATGAATGCTTTGCTTTGCTCTTGCTGCCTTTCGAACCCTCTCTTTATGTTTAACCTTGGCCATTTTTTTATAATATGTCTTGCTGTGGGCCTGTGTGGGCTCAACTTGCTTGGGGCCCTCTGTGCTTCCTGTATCTTGACACCACTCTCCTTTTGCTCTTTCTTCATAAACTCTATTCCAGGACTCCCTGTTGTGGTGCACTGGAAACTGGCAATGTCCCCTGCCCTTCTACCCCAGCCACAAGGTCCAGACCCTCCCTTTGGCTGATGACACGAGGAGATTTCCAACCAGATGGCCCTGCCCCGAGAGCATTCACTCTTCTAAGTCCCAGCAGCTTTCTTTCTAACCCCTGCCGACTCCCTGAGCAATACCGGCTTGCCCCCGCCTGGCCTGGGGATGGGCATCTTCTGAAAAGGCTCAACCAAGAAACTGAGAGAAAACCAGATGCCTAAAGGAATGAGAAATGAAGAGGGTCCAGGTTAGGGGTGTGCTGGTGCAGCCCAGGGTCTTGCAAGAGCTGAGGTCTGCAGGGGCCTTAGCTGGCCAGGCTCCACTCCCAGACCAGCTCTCTTGGGCCCTGCTGGTGCAGCGGCCCCTTCTCGGCCTTGGACAGTGCCTTGTTCTGGACATCCAGGGCTTCTCCAGGCATGCTGATAGATTGAAACCTGTGATTGTCCTGAGGGTCAGTCAGGAGCTTCCTAAAACATGATGCCAGTGCCTGCCTGCATGACTTAAACAGGCTGGTCTTCCACGGGACGCCGGTGTTTGGACCTTCACAGCAGTCCACCTGAGTGACCGTGGATGGCAGAGACTCCTCTGACCTAGCTCCGTTGCTCACAGTAAGTCCCCCATCCTTCCTAGGGTGATTCCGGGGGTGGGGGGCGGGGGGTTGCCTTGTCTGTGACCTCATTGGTTTGGGGGTTCTGGTGGGGCTGGCCCGCTGGGGCTTGGACTGCTGACATCCCACCTACCCTAGCATCTTCACCAATATCGGCTACTTCTCCCATGGGATTGGTGAGATCCAGAAGCTCACGCCTCTCCCTCAGCCCACGGCCCCTCCTCCTCACACCCAGGTTCCATGCCAGTCTCTGCAGGCTGCTGGCTCGCTTGGGCCTGGCACCGCCTTTGTGCCTCCAGAGCCCTTGTCCCTGCTACTGTTCGTGCTCGAGGTCCTGCAGCAGGCTTGGTGCAGATCCACCAAGCTCCCTGTGCTCCTATCTCTGCCTCAGAGTCCAGTCTCCTCTCTGGAACCTGCCGCCCCTCCCCCACCAGCTCCATCAGCTTGCCATGGCTTTCCAATGCCATCTGGGCATTCCTGTCCAACAGTGGCCGCCCCACAAACCAAGCCTGCAGTCTCACATAAACAAATGAAAGACTCCTCCTGCTCCTGCCTTGGGGGCCTACAGCCCCTCCTGTCCTCTGTCCTTACTTCTTCTGTTGGGGTCCTCCTTCTGACTCCCTGGACAAGGAGAGAGGACATGAGAGGGAGACTGTCCCAGCAGGAAGGCAGGGGTGGGGACGCTGGTGGAGCCCAGCTGGGGACAGAGACGGTGTCTTCCATTGAGACTCCACCCTGCCATGGGAGTGCACAGGCCTTTGGAGAGAGAGTATCGGTCAGCTCCAGCTGCCGTCACAAATCCCACGGGCAATGGGGCTTAAATAACAAGAATTTATCAACTCACCCTTTTGGAGCCCAGCCTTCTGAGATCCAGGTATAAACAGGCTTGGTTTGCCCTGAGGCCTCTCTCCTTGGCTTCCAGATGGCCATCTCTTCCCTGTGACCTCACATCAGCTCCCTCTGTGTGTTTCGGGGCCTAAATTTTCCCTTTCTATAGGGGCACCCGTCACATTGTCTTAGGGGCCACCTTAGTGACCTCATGTCAGCTCTTTCTTTACAAACTCTGCTCCAGGGCTTCCTGTAGTGGTGCACTGGAAATGAACCCCAATAGTCACCATGAGTGTTCAGGGTCAATCCCTGGCCTCGCTCAGGAAGGGAAGGATCCAATGTTGCCGTGAGCTGTGGTGTAGGTCACAGACACGGCTTGGATGTGGCGTTGCTGTGGCTGTGGTGTAGGCCGGCAGCTGAAGCTCCGATCGATCGATCGGATGCCAAGCCTGGGACCTTCTATATGCCGCCCCTGCAGCCCTATACAAACAAACAAATGTAAACAACAAGAAGACAGAGAAAACTCTGCTCCACCTAAAGTCATGTGCTGAGGTACTGGGGGAGAAGACTTCAACATATGAATTTCGGGGGATACAGTTCAGCCCCTTTTGGCCAGTGTCTACAGTGCAAGGGATGAAGGGTCTTTCCTAAAGTAAAGACACATCACGCCTGGGGTTGGGAGGAGGGAGGACCGACTCCCCATGGTGAGGGAGGGACGTTTCCAGAGTGCAGGGCACTTGAGCTGGATTGGAGCCCATGACCCAAGGCCATGAGGCAGGGGGTTCCAGCCTGTGGCATATAAGGCTCTCGAAGGCAGGGGGTCCAGGAGACTGAGGGGGAAGCCGAGAGAGGAGCTCCAGTGCCAGGCTGTGAGCTGAGGTCCAGGCTTGCAGTCCTCAGGCCTCTGCTCCTAGATTCGATTCCCAGCACCCTCTTTAAGCACACCCATGGCCCCGCTCTCCCCAGCCTGAAGGGACCCAAGTCACCGCCCACCTTCCTGGCCCCCACCCCCGCATGAACTGCTCCCTTCTGTCCAAGGGCCCCAGCCTGCCTGGCCCAAGGCGTCGACACACCTCCAGCACTTGGAGCCTGATGTCTCCTTTCCTGCTTAGCTGACGCAGGCCCACCTGAGTGAGTTCCTTGAAGCAGCGTTGTCAAAATCCTTCCTGCCCTCTGCCTGACACAGAGTTCTCATGCAGCCAGCAGGACCCCAGGAAGCCTCACAGTGTACCCAGCCTTCAGGACCCACGGTGCTGTGGTTGGTGACATATCGCCTCCTAATGTTTGCCCGTTTTCTAGTGGAATTGGTCCTACATTTATGGTCATGATTTGGCAGTGCCTTATTCCCTCGAGATACCAGACTTGTGTCAGATGTGTGGTTGGCAGGTAGTTTCTCCAAACCTGTAGCTTCTTTTCACCTAGGAAAATGCTTAAATTTGATGAGGTCCATTTGTCTGTTCTTTCTTTCTGGGGTGGTGACTTGGCTGTCGTGTCAGGCAGAACGCTTTTCTTTTTGTTGTTTCGCTGATGTTGTTGCTGCCTATTCAAGCGGAATTCATTTAGTTATCCTCAGTTTCATTGAAGCATAGTGACTCACAATGTTGTGATAGTTTCTGCTGTGTAGCGAAGTGATTCGGTCACACACACACACACGTCCATTCTCCCTCAGATTCTATTCCCATATCGACTATCGCCAAATGTTGGCTAGAGTTCCCTGGGCTATACAGCAGGTTCCCGTTGGCCAGTCGTTCCATATGCCTCAGTGTATATGCAGAAGCCAGTCCCAAACCCCCAGCCCATCCTCCCCCCGACTTGTCTCCTTTGGTAACCAAAAAGTTTTTCCAAGTCTGGGAGTCTGTTTCTGTCCTGCAAATATGTTCATGTCTATCCTCCCTTTAGAGTCCACATAGAAGCGATGTCGTACGATGTTGGTCTTTCACTGTCTGACTAGCTTCACTTAGGATGATAATTTCTAGGTCCACCCTTGCTGCTGCAACGTTCGTTATTTCATTCTTTTGTATGATTGTGTAATGTTTCCCTGTGTACATGTACCACATCTTCTTTATCCATTCCTCTGTCGATGGACATTTAGCTTGCTCCCTTGTCTTGGCTATTGTAAATGGTGCTTCAGTGACCATTGGGGTGCACGTATTTTTTGAAGGGCCTTTATTTCCTCTTGATGAAGTCCAATTTTCTGTTCTTTCCTTTCCTTTTGGGGTAATGTTTTTCTTGTCATATGGAAGAACTCTTTACCAAGCCCTAGGACCCAGAGATTTTCTCCAATTTTTTTTTCTTTGTTGGTAAACATTTATCCATAGTTTGTATCTATGCAAATTTTACACTTGCACTTAAGTTCCATTATGAGTTAATTTTAGTATCTGATAAAAACACTATCCCTATTCCATTATACTGCTCTTGAACTTCTGTATTAGAACATCCCAGGTTGTTGTATTGGCACGGATCTATTTCTGCATTCTCTATCTGTACACTGAACTCCGTCGGCATCTATCCCTCCACCAATGCCCAAATGTCTTACATAGAGCATTCTCATAAGCCCAATATCCTCCAACTCTAAGGTGCTTTCTTGAAATTATTTTTCATGTTCTGGCTCCTTTATCTTTTCTTTATACGTTTTAGAATATGTTCGTCCATGTTGACCAAAAAAAACTTCTGTTGGAATTTGACAGTTTTCTGTGTTGAGTCTTCCCATCCACGAGTATAATACATGTCCCCATTGTTGTAGGTCTTGTTTCATTTTATCACACAGATCCTCTATCACCAATATGTATACCCGGATTTCCCATTGTGGCTCAGCTTGTGAAGAACGTGAAACAGTGTCCAAGCGGATGTGGGTTCCATCCCTGACCTGGCTCAGTGGGATAAGGGTCCAGTGTTGCCCCAAGCTGCAGTGTGGTTTGCGCATGCTGCTTGGACCCGGTGTTGCTGTGGCTGTGATGTAGGCTGGTAGCCGTAGCTCCAGTTTTACCCCCTTGCCTGGGACCTCCCATATGCCGTGGGTGCAGTCATAGAATGAACTATGGAACCAAACGCTTCAAGATTTTTGCAAATCTTGTGTATTGCATCGTGTTTGTAGTTTGGGCTCCACATTATTATTTTTTTTTTTGTATTTACGCATATGATGAATGTTTTTGTGTCGATCTTGTATACTGAGACTTTGATGAAGTAGCCTCCATCTATTCAGTGTGTCTTGGAGATTTGGTGGGCCTTTCTGTGGAGGTAGCCATGCTATCCATGAGCATGGAGAGTTATGTTTTTTCCTTTCTAATCCACATGTCTTTATTTCTCTTTCTTGCAGTGCTGCCCCGGCTAGTACCTACAGTACTAAGTAGAAAAGGACAAAGGAGAAAGAACTTTCTGACCTGTTTTGAATTTAGGAGCAAAACTTTCGTTCTTTCACCATCACGTATGAGGCTTGGTGTAGATTTTTGTCTAGATGTTCTTTACTGGGTTCAAGTAGTGTCCTTCTCTTCCTAGTTTTCTGAGCGTTTCTGACATGAATGGGTGTTGAACTTTGTCAAATGCTTTTTCTGCACAAGCCATTGTGACCATGTAGGTTTTCCTCATTTAATGTACTAATACAGCATATAAAGTTGATGATTTTGCGTATTAAACCAAGCTAGTATTCCCCGGATACATTCCATCTGAATGTAGTGTATTGTCATTGCCTTCTTTGTTCATGCACTTGTTTTATTATTTTGTGATTTGTTTTTTCCCGATTCCTTGTGTGAAAACTTAGGTTATTGATTGGAGACGTTTCGTCTTTTCTGTTCTATAAGCATTTATTGCCACTTGTTTCCCTCTTAACAAGAGTTTGTCTGGATCCTACCACCGGTCACGTACTGCACGTTCATTTGCCTTCAGATCCACTTGTTTTCAAAGTTTTCCTTGAGAGTCCTCTTTGAGCATGGATTCTTTCGAAGGGTGCATCTCGATGTCCACATATCTGGAGGCTTACTTTCTTCTCGTTCTCATTGTTATACAATGGACAGCGTACACTTTGGACACGGTGGAGTGAAATGCAGTGACTATGTGTTTCGTTATTATATAGGTTCTTCAAATGTCACTGGTGTGAATGTTTCAAGTATGAATGTTACAGAGTAGTTCTCTGCCCTTTTCCCTTATACTGTAACCATAAGGGAATTTCCTGAACATATAAATGCCAGGCTTCTGAAGATGTGTCTAACAGGGCCAGTTCACAGACACCCCTGCACATTGTTTTCTGGATCAGCTTGCAAGCAGAGAGCCAGGGTCCAGGAGGGGGCCCAGATCTAGCGCTCTGGTGCTTTACATGGCATGAGCAGAGAAGCCGTGGTCCCAAGTGGGCACTGGCTACAACCAGAAGGCTGACATGCAGGACCCAGGCCCAGTCCCTGGCTGGGGGAGCAGCACGCCTGGTGGGTGAAGCTCCAGCCTCTCTCCTGCTGCCCAGGGCGGGTCTGAGCTGTGGGCGCAGCCACAAGGCTCAGAAGGCCAATGGCGGAGACACTAGGCGGTACTCCCCACCTCCGACAGCCACAATCCCTGGCTATTGGCAGTGACCGTGAAGTCCCGAGGAAGGCCAGGCTTCCAGCTGCAGGGCGGTGGTCTTGAGCAAGTCAGACCTGCCCTCTCTCTTCTTCAGCAAGCAACATTTTCCTCACGCCCTGTTGCTTCCGCCCAACCCATGCGGTTGCCAGCCTGTCGTTTTCAACCATCATCCAAAGCACTTCCTGAAAGAAAGGGCATCCTAACCCCAACTGACTAAGAAGCACCTCTTGAAAATAAGCAAGTCGCCCCTAACACAAGACTCTTAGCGCCTTCCATGGACCATCCTTGATAGCTCCTGCATGCTGCTGAGTAGTAAAATGTTGGTGACCAAGAACTCCTCCAACGACTGGTGTGCTAGCAATAGCTTCTGTGAAAGCAGGAAGCTCCTCCCCCTCAGGCAGAGGAGGTCAGGAGACCATAGGTGATGGCCCTGTGCTCTGCTCCCCGTTTCAAGCCCTTTGGATCCCTGCCATCTGAGGAAGGAAGGCA
The DNA here is from genome assembly GCF_016906955.1 of Phacochoerus africanus. NCBI lineage: Eukaryota > Metazoa > Chordata > Mammalia > Artiodactyla > Suidae > Phacochoerus > Phacochoerus africanus. The sequence goes on from NW_025927359.1 coordinate 30,528, forward strand.
GTGCCTGGGAAACTACCATGGTTCCTGATGCATCTGGCAAGAGGTCACCTGTGAGCCAGAGGGCCGGAATCCTCCCTGGAACACACTGCCCCGTGCCCACCACTCAACAATGCCCTCCCAACAAGGCACATTGGCTGCACAGTTGTAATAGCTGGACAGTTCAGGTATGCTGTCTGTGACTTGGACAAAGGTGACTCTTTGCCTTGTTCTTGGAGGCACATGGCATTGGAAAGGGAGAACCCAGACCAGGTGGCCCAAAGCCTAAGTCAAATGGGTTTCTTCAGCCAATGCTTTGATTCCACCTTGAGGAGTTTGGAGATGAGCCTTTCCCTGGTGTCAGAGGGTAAGCTTCCCCTTGGTGTCTATCACAGACAAAGGGTGTCCAGCCCCTGGCTCCGTCTCACACAAGCTGCACCAATCCAGCCCCTGAAATTGGGAGCCTCCTTTACCCACCCTAGGGATGGTGGCCATTTCTGTGATTCTGTGAATGCAGCATCCATTAAACCACTCTTTCCTTATTGGAGGGATGCATGGATGGATGGATGGATTCTTTGATTGTCATTGTAGGGCCCCACCTGCAGCATGTGGAAGTTCCCAGACTAGGGGTCGAATCAGAGCTGGCACTGCTGGCCTATGCTACAGCCACAGCAATGCCAGATCCAAGCCACATCTGTGACCTACACCACAGCTCGTGGCAATCCTGGATTCTTTAACCCGCTGAACAAGGCCAGGGATCAAACCCACACACTCATGGATACCAATCAGATTCTTCATCTGCTGAGCCATAATGGGATCTCCCTAAAATATTATTTGGTTATGGTCTCTACAACTTTCATGTCTTCAAATTCTATTGCGTTCTTTTCTTTTCCCTTTTGATTCGGCTGCATTGGGACCTATGGGCTTTTTCCAGGCCAGGGGTTGAATCGGAGCTGCAGCGGCTGGCCTATGGCACAGCCACAGCAATACAGGATCTGAGGCATGTCTCACACCTACACCACAGCTGACAGCAATGCCAGAACATTAACCCAGTAAGTTAGGATCCTTACAGCCGAGCCATGACAGGAACTCCTGCTATTTCATTTCTTCATGGATTGAAGAACGTGAGTGAATTCCTCACTTCCAGTGTGCCTGCACCTTAGCATTAATCCTAGACTTTTTGGTGGCTTGGGGGTGTTTTTTATTTTATTTTATTTTATTTTATTTTATTTTATTTTATTTTATTTTATTTTTTGGCTGCCATTTGTGGCAAATGGAAGTTCGCAGGGACAAGCCTAGATCCTTAACCCTCTTCCCCACAATCAGAAAATTATCACTGGTCATTTAAAGTCCTAAGTCTTCGTGTATCAAAAGCTACCTGGGGGTGGATGCCAGTGGGCTGGTGAGGTTGGGACCGCTGAGCTCCACATGATGTAAGACTCCACCCCAGCCATTAAGTGGCCATGAAATTCCAGTCACTCCTTCCCCCTTCCTTTTGTCCTCGTTGGGACTAAGAGGCAGCTGCCTCCACCAATTGGCACATTGCAATAATGCCACTGAGATGATAGGATGCCCCCCCACCCACCCACAAGGCAGTGAAGCAGAAAGTCCGTCCCTATAGCCAAGCCTTTTCCTCTCTGGCCAGGCCACCCCCACAGGACACCCTGGATGAGTGGAGGATCACCTCAGCCTGTCATCTGGCCACTTCAGAGAGGCAGAGAGAAACTCCCTAAAGGTAAGGGCTGTCTCCAGCCTCCATTCTCAGAACTGGTGAGTGTCCAGAGGGCTGAATGGTACAAAAGCAGCTCTCCATCCCCAGAGTGTTCAGGGATGCAGAGAACGGAACAGATGCCCCAGAAGCCCCCCTAGCCCAGCAGGCTTGAGAGACAGGGATGGTGAGGCTGTCCCTGGGGATACTGAGAGCTGTGTACTCCCAGGAGCTGCCTGGGCATCCTTGTCTCTGTGGTGGAAAGGCTTAGTGATTCACCTGTGGATCCAGACTGCCTGGGATCTCACACATGCTTCGTTCCTCTGGGGTCCCCTCTCTGTCCTCTGAGGACCCCTCTCTGAGGACACAGACACATGCAGGACGACAGTGGACCAAGTGTATTTCACAACAAAACTATTTTATCCATATTTTACATACCCTGTGGCAAAGGAGCTACTGTGCCCACCCACACACACCCAGACCCAAGTCCCCACCACCTAACCCCACCCAACCCCACCCCCCTCCTGGCCCTGGTCATTCTGTCCTTCCTCCCCGCCCCTATGTCAGCCAGGATGGTTGCTGGGACCTGGAGGAGCCCAAGGCTTCCATGGGGGCTGCCCTGTTGGGCTGGCCCACTGTTCCCTCCTGGCTGCAGTGCCACTTCCTCCTCCTCCCTGTGACAGATGGGTCACACCTGCTCGTTTGGGGCTCTGAAGGGCCAACCAGCCCCAGAGCCAGGGCGGGCCTCCCAGAGCCTCGCAGGTCAGCCCTAGGCCTGGGCAGCTTCTCAGCAGCGGCCGGGCCTCCACACAGAGCCCGCTTCCTAGACTTGGCAGCTGCCGGGGGGCCTGGGCTGAGGCCCATTCTCTGGGGAAAGGGGGCCTGGGAAGCTTGCTGGGCCCCCAGCCCCCCAGGGCAGACAAGACCCGAGGCAGGGACAGGGCTCTGTGGCCGCCCCCAGGGCAGCAGGCTGTGGTGAAGGCCCAAGAGGAAGGCCAGGCTGGGGAGCTCCTCCTCATCCTCACTGAACCCTTGACCCGGCCCTGGGGCTCCGCTAGGCGGAGAGGCCTCCCTGAGAACCTTTTTGGCCCTGGGTCCTGATGGAGGGCCCGAGCGCTTTGTGCCCTGGCGAGGAAAGGGCTGTGCAGTTCCAGACTGAGGGGACTCCTGATGTCCTGGAGAGGGCACAGGGCCTTTGTGCCTGAACAGGCCCCTGTCTGTCTGGCGGTGCCTTAGATGGCCGTGGAAATCCATCTGGGGTGTACAGGTTTCATCTCTGGCCCCGGGCTGTGGGCCTTGCTCGTTCCTCTGGGCATCTTGGCCGGCAGCAGACTCGGAAGGGCTTGAGTCCAGCTGGGGTGCCCTGTGATTGGGGGTGGCCGGCACCCCGTCCTCCTCCTTCGAGGCCAGGGCTCGTTTCTGCACCAGCTGGCGGGAGGGAGGTGGACAGTGACCGCTCTGCACCCTCCAGGGAGAGCCGGGGGTTGTGGGCAGGGGGAGGTGAGATGGGACTCACATCCCGATACAGACCCTGTGGCACTCCTGCCTTCCTCCTGGACCTTCCCCCCAGAAGGGTCCCTGCCCCCTCCCCGGCTCCCCTCCTCCTCTTCCATTCATCCTGCCCTGCACCCACCTGGGCAGCCTCCCTGGTGCAGGGCCTCTCAGTCAGGGGAGGGAGGGGCAGAGCCTTCAGGGCCTCCTGCTCTGGGTCCCTCCTCTGCCCTGGCTGACCTGGGTCCTTGCCTCCTGGATTTCCTGGGTCACCTGGGCTCCCCCCTGCCCCAGTCTCCCTGAGTGTCGCTCCCTCCCCCGGCCACCTCTTCAGGGGAGAGTCCTTCCTCCTGCTCCAGCTCCTCAGCCAGGGCCGAGAGATCCAGCTCTGGTTCTGGGGAAAGCAATTCTGCCAGGAATCGGGGGTGAATGACCGCCTCCACCTGGGACAGAAGGAAGAGGCTGTGAGCATCCTCGGCAGGAGGGACCCGGGAGGCAGGAAGACGTGTGGGGGAAAGTGAAAAGCAGAGACCGATCCAGAGTCCCCTTCACAAAGGGGGAGCTTTCAAACTGTCATGGGAATTGTCTACACTCACATAAACACACACACACACTCAGAAGCAGTTGCACGTGCAGACACGTGCACAAAAGCTCAAACACACATGCACAGAAACAGTCACAAAGGCGTACAGAGAGGGACACACATGTGCAAACATATACATCCACATATACACATCCTATGCACATAGGTACACTCAGACACCCAGGATCACACGCAGATCTCAGGATCAAGGAACAGAGCATAAATCCCATTGTCCTGGGCCAAAGCCAGAACTAGGGTGCCAAGAGGACCTCTCCTTGGAATCCTATAGACCCAGACTGCAGGCCCAGCCCACCTTGGTGACAAAGTCCTCCTGGGAACACAGCTTGTCAATGTAGCTGAGGAGTTCCGGGTCCGGGAAGGTGCCGTCCTCGTCCTGCGCCAGGTCATTTCCCTCCTCTCCACATTCCGCATCTGACTCCCCCGTGGCTGAGGGCCCAGGACCCACCAGTGCCTCCATGATGTCCCCACACTCTCTCACAGCCTCAGGGGGGCTCTCCTTGAGGGCCTTGTTCTCCAGCGGCTGCCGGGATCTGCGTGGCCTTGGGCGTGTGGGCTGGACCCTGGGGCCGTGTTTCCTTGGAGCACAGGCTGAGGCAGAGCAGGAGGAAGGGAAGGTGAGGGGATCCAGCACCCAGAAGCTGACCCCGGAGCAGGTAGAGGGGAGGGCAGTGTTGGGGGTGGGGGGGCCATGGACATGGGTGTGGGCGGGGTCAGGGCCAGCCAGAGCCTCGTGCTTGGTGGGAGGCCAGAGAAAAGGAGGACCCTCTAAAAGTCATGTGCGAGGATGTGTGGAACCTCAAATGACCAGGGGTCTCCCCACCAGCACACATGTTAGGCAGATTGCACAGGGGCCCCTTAGACAGGGAGGAGGGTGATCAGTTTCCAAACGGGCCACATTCATACCCCAGAGGGAGAGAGGGCCGCTGAGACCCCCCTCAGGGGCTGTTCTTGTTGAAAGGTCAATGCCCCCTTGAGGGAAAAGGACCAGCCTGGGGACAGTGGCCATTCCTAGGCCCCTAGTACCTTTGCCTTGACCTCCAGTGGGAAGGTGGTTAACTGGCCGAGTGCCCAGTTTGCGGGATGTGGGTTCCTGAGGAGCCGGCTTTGGTGGAGCTGGAGGAGGCATGCCCTGCACCCCCTTCGTGCATGACAAGTTCTCCATCCGGATCTCATCCTCTGCCTCAAATTCCATGAACCTGGGGGATGTTGAGGGACAGGCCACAGTGAGAAAAAGGCCTGGGCTCTGGAGCCCACCCAGGGCAGCAGGACTGAGGGGGTGAGGAGAGGGTGTCCTTGGGGCTGTCAGGGCCCTGTGAGGTGCTGTCCCAGCAGGGAGCCGCTCTGGGGCAGGTACAAGATCTGGGCCACCTCCTGCCTCGCCAGCCCTGGAGATGGAAGGCGTGGCCCAGCAGAGACCCAGGTTACTGTGTTGAACCAGGCCTAGGGGACCCATGGTGGTTTGGGGGGACCCTGCTCATGGCCCCCCAGACCTTGCCTGAGCCAAACAATGGAGACAGCCAGCGGCCTGGTCAGGCGTGTGTCCCCACAGGGCCCTTTGCCTGAACCCAGAACCCGGGGCTGGGCGTGAGAGTCCGGGAAAACACACGTGAGACAGGGCCCAGCACAGGCTGGAGAGGGGATACTAAACTTAGAGGAGCGGTGTCACTTGCCTCTGCGTGGTGCTCCTTTGGTTTTGTTTAGAAACTAGGGGGTTCACGTGCAGAAATCACAGGGAGGGCCAGAGACCCATGGGCTTCCCCAAGGATGCCCAGTTGCCCATTCCAGCCACCGTTGATGAGGAGAGGCATACCACATGCTAGGTCAGTGGCTGCCAGGCACCCAGCATGAAGGGGTGCCAGGCTGCCGGGTGGAGACCACACCCCTGCACAGCCCCTTGTGCCTGCAGGTGGCCACCTCCTGGGCTGCCAGGGTTCCCAAGGCCATCCTGAGGCCTCCCCATGTCAGCATCAGGGTAGGGCAGAGCTCCTGGGACAGGCAGGGTGGAAGAGCCAAGCTCTCCAGGTGGCAGAGGGGATTCCGGAGGGTGATAGGATTCGGGGATTCAGGGAACAATAGGTGTGAGGAGCCAGCCTCCTCTTGCATCCTCTCTGATTATCACCACCACAGCCAGATCCTGCCCTGGGGTCTCCCCATCACCCACCACCCACCCCACCATGTAGCCCACGCCCCCGGACACTGACTCACTTTGCTGCCATTTCATAAAAGGGCATCCTCTCAAAGTTGCTCGTGTGCTGCCATTCCTGCGTGGCCCGCCGCATTCCCTCCTCCAGCGTCATGGTGGGCTTTAGGCGAGCCAGGGTGCGAAGCACTGGGCTGCAAGCCCTCAGGGTCAGTCTCCTGGTACAGCCCAGCCCCCACTGCCCAACCCCACCCAGCCCCAAGGCCTCCATGTGTCCCAACACAGTCAAACCCAGGCTCAAGAGGGTGAGAGGAGGCTGTCTGGAGAGCAAAGACAAGCCTTCCTGGTGACTGTTGCCACCGCCTCACACTCACCAGAGGATGATTGTCCACTCCCTGGCTATAGCCGGGACACTGTGGCCAGGCGGGGGGGGGGGGCTGCCATCTCATATAAAATGCAGCAATATCAATGAGGGAAGGCAGGTGCCAGGCTACCTGCTAACAGGTCCGAGAAGCCCAAAAGATTCTTCTGCCCGGTCCTCTGAACTCGATGGCCTAGGCCCCCTTTTCTGAGGGACCTCAGGGCTAGGAGGGAAGTTCCTGCCAGGCTCACAGCTCTAGGAGGATAGACCCTTGCCCTTAGGAGAGCTCTACCACCTCCCCTTTCTAGCCGGAATTCTTCAGGACAAGGACCAGGCATGCAGAAAGCTCTGTCCTGGGCCTGAATGTCCTAAGCCTTATCTGAAGTGATACCCACTGGCCGCCACATGCCCAGGTCCATGTTGAAAGGAGGTAGCACCAGAGAAGTAGGTCCCATTCAAACTTTGGCTCCTCACATCAGAGCAGGACCCTCTCGGGCTGCTCTTCTGCACTAAATGTTACCATGGAACTGCAGAAAGTAAGACAACTGGTCTCGCATGGTGGTGGTAGCTGAGCTAAGGCACGGAAAGGATGTCATGGACTGGACGTGTGACACATCTGGAGTGAAAACATGCCTCCTCAATAGCATGGGCACTGCTGTCAACCCTCCTCCTCCTTTCTAGGTTGAAGGATCCCTGGAAACCTAAGCGGGGAGTCCATGCCAAGTTCCTCTATATGTGAAGGCTCCAGATGAGCTAATGAGGGCCTGAGAGATCACTTACATGAGAAAGCAGGAGAGAGCTTCCGCATCAGGGCTCTGGGGCAGGTGGCTCCGGGCCAGGGACTTGAAGCGCTGCCAGCGTCGGAAGTTCTGATAGACGCTCTATGGTCACAGGCGTCCTCCCGAGGGCCCCTGTGCTGGGAGGCATGCAGGCTGCCTGCCCCAGAGGTGCCATGTGGCCATGGCCCAGAGCTCCCTGGGGGCAGGATGAAGGCCATCTGGGCAGCTGGTGGTGCAGCTTGAGGAGGAAGGCCTGGGGCCAACCCTCCCTTGCCAGCCCGAGCTGCTGCAACAGCCGGGGCGGCCACAACACTGTCCCCTGCAGGGGTTGCTATGCAAAGGGGGGCAGGACACAAGGCACTCCCCCTGAGGGCCCTGGAAGCATTCCTATTGAGTGGGGCCCGAGGACGCCCAAAGGCCTGAGTCTGGTGGGGCGATGCTGACCTCCCTCCTGACCAGACTGGGACCGTGATGTTGCCAATCCCTGGGGCAATGGGGCCATGGTCAGCAGGAGCCCCCCGAGGTGTCCCGGGGTGAGCTGGCTGCAACAGGGTGCTGCCGGGCAGGAGTAATGGGGCCATGGGCGGTGGCAGGGGCTGCGCCCAAGCCGGCTGGGGTTGGGAGCCAGGAGTGAGTGGAGGATAGGACCGTGAGGCCCCAGGGTGCATGACCACATCCGTGCCCAGCGGTGGAGATGCTGTGGAGAGAAAGGAAAGGGGGGAATGGAGGAGGAGAATGGGCAACTTGGACGGAAGCTCTCTGGGGACTCAGAGTGTACACCTCAGCGGGAGAGGGCATTTGGACAGAGGAACCTGTGTGTTGTGCAGATGCCTTGGAGGGACTTTCATGGTCTGACTTCCGGTTGAGAATGACTTCCCTGGTGACCTTGATGCCTCACACCAAGTTCCCTGGCCCTGCCTACCAAGAAGCGCTCAGCTCAGCAGCAGTGATTGGAGAGCCTCCCGGAGGAGCTTCCTGGCACCTCGCCCTCACAGGCTGTCCCCACGTCCTGGACCTGAGAGGCCATCTACTCTGAGCATGCCCCTCAGCAAGGTCACTAGCAGGTAGGGGCCTTCTCCAAGGTCCTTCCGGGCACCGTAAGGCCTTTGATGGACCGGCACTGTCTAAAGTCTTGGGGCCTCACTTCCTCCTCAACCCTTCCTTTCTCGATGCTCAGCACACATCTGTTCGGTCTTTCTTTCCTGACCTCACAAAACAAATCTCAAAGGCTGAGAAGATCAGTCTGCACACAGAAACCTTAGACAAACACAGAACACCCCCACCAAGCATGCACCTGCCTCTCAGAACCACTCAGAGTGGACACTTCACAGCGGCTAAGTTGTGCCACCCCATCCCGACGGCCCTGAATCACTCCCACCATGCAGTTCTGTTCCTCAGAGAGAAGTCTGAGAAGTAGGTGTGTGTCCCCTGCATTCCTGTCATTGCCCATCCAGGGTTGGCCGCAGAAGATGAGCACGGGCCCAGGGTGGCTCACATTACATGGGTCATGGGAGTACAGGCTGCCTGTGGTCCTTCCCCTTCCAGCTCCCAATAATGGAAAGTGAAGACAAACTGAGAATCAGGCAGGAGTCAGGTGCCATTGTGAGAAAACTGTCTGTCCAGGAGAAGGAGGGTACATACCACGATGCACCTAATTAGTCTCCACAGGTGTCCTAGGAGGTTTCAGAGTAGCAGACTAGATCATCTTCCTGCTTCTGCGCTACACCGCTTCCCCCTGCCACCCGCCGCCCCCCCCCCCGCCCCCGCATTACAAAGGAAGCCGCCTTCATAGGCATTCCACCTGAACCAACAACTCTCCTCATGTGGTCCATGCCCTTGAAGTAGTGACTTGAAATAGGAACACACTCTTCATCTCAAAGTCAGGCCTCAGCTTCTGCCGTGAGATACCTGACACGATGAGCAATGTCTGAAGAGATGTATTTCCACAAAAGGGAAACCAATACAGAACAACTCAGGAACACGAGTCCTAGCTTGGGTGAAGTCACATGGCTGCCCATCCCTTGTGGCATCCAAGGCCACAGTTCCCTGACCTGAGAAGTGAGTTCTGGGCTGGATGGAGGGAAAAGTCCTGGGCGGTGGCAGCGAGAGTCACATCCTGCCCAGCTCAGAGAGGACACTTTAATGAGCATGTGGCCACAGACAACACCCCCTGGCACTGAATCGTTTTCTGACTATACCCTCTCATTCCACGCCCCCATTAGACAGAGTATGCTCCAGCTCAAATCCCTTAGAGAGATCTGGTGAGGCGAGCTTCAGATGCCTAAGGACCTCGAGGCAGGGCTAGGCTTTCCCCGTGACCCTCCCGGTGCCAGCAACAGGACACTGGCTACACACACGTTCCAAGCGGCTTGTCTCCCTTCTAGAAACTGCCACCTGCCTGCTGCCATCCTGCCTCCCCAACCAGAGCAAGTCCTCTTTATCCGCCTCCAAGCTGTTGTCCTCCCCAGGACAGGCTCAGGTTTCTGCAGGTCCCCAGGCTCCCCGGGTGAGATGTCCCTGGGGTGTAGTGCTCTCTCCTTCCTCTCCTTCAGTCCAACTCCGTGTCCACAGTGAAGGGTCCCAACGGAAACCCAGGGATTTGAGGGAGGCACTTTCTCTCAGAAAACAGCCCCCGTCTAGAGGCTTACCTCCTCCTGAAGCCATTCCCACAGGCGTGGGCCCGGACCACCACGGGCTGGCGGCCTCAACGTGAACAGTCAAGGGCAGGACCCAGCGAGTGACCTGCTCCAGCAGACGCTCAGGATGCAAGTAAAGGAGCCCAAGTTTGAATCTCAACAGTAGAACGTGGGCCTCGAGACATTCTGCAGTGGGGGAGGGGCCGAGGGCAGGTGAGCCTGGGTGGGGGTGGGGTACCATTCCATGCTGGCCTCTGCAGGTAGGCAAGAACCAGACGTTTCTTCCGCCTTATGCAGTGGCCAGACAATTGTTGAGCGCCTCTTTGGGCAATGTATGGGTTGGTTTTCAGAGTCACAGCACCAAGGTTTGTCTGGATGTTCCCTTTCACTTCTTTATCCATCAACCTAGTTGTTGTCCCTCAACCCGCTCTGCTTCCGTCCTGGCTCTTGACTTACATCCCCAGAGGCTAGACTTTCTGAACAAAATTCGCCATTTATCGTCTGATAAACACTTGGGTATTCATGGCCGCCTGGAACACAATGTTTAAAATTTGGCTTCTCTCAGCAGACCCACCATTTGTGATTGGTGTATGTCCATGTTTCCTAAAGAAGCGGTCCTTGTGTGGCAACCAGCATCCAGCAGGACCCACCTTACTCACGTTCCTGTGTGCTGGAAAGGCCCAGTCCATCCAAAAAGCCGTTGCACAGCCCACGTGTCCAAGACCAGAGATCACTCTGACTTGTTTCCCATATTACGACATTGCTGGTAAGTACTGTATGTTTTACCTTTTAAATGATTTAATGTCACATTTTCAACAAGTCATCCCTTCTCCGGGATCACAATCCACTTGTGCAAAATAGAATATGCAGTGTTGAGTCCTCCTCCCCACCTCTTTCCCCTGTCCACTCAGTCCTCTTTCCAAACGGAAATCAGTGTTACCTGTTTCATTGAAATCTTTTCAGAGACAGTTTGGGCAAGGAAAATTGAATGCAATCCGTTTGCCTTTTCAAGAAGTATTGCTTTGTCTCTGGTTGAAAATTAAAATGTGCGCAGGGAACTGCATCTTGGACTTGTGATGGAAAATGTTGCAGGATAGTGAGAAAATGATTATATGTGTATAATATAAATACATATATATACACATCTATATATATGTATCTATATATTTATACATATATATATCTATATATACATATCTATGTATAGATATATATATGTACACACCTCTGTCTGTATGACAGGGTCCTTTTGCTGTACAGCCAAAATAGACAAAGCATTGTAAATCAACTACAATGGAAAACATAACATATTATAAGATCAAAGAGTTCATCTTGCAAAAAAGGAAAAAAGGAAAACAGAAAATTAAATCATGTCCCAGTATATCTGAGTATCTTTACTTTGGTTGCCTTCATACTGATATCGTGGCTCCTCTGTTACTGGACTAGTTTTTGTCACGGGAGTTTCTACATCCTCTTGAAATTCAAAGTACTGAAAGGGCAGAGTGGTCAAGGACAGGCAATAACAATAGTAAATGTCCAGCTCCATTTGAATTTTTCATTTCCCATACACAGTGCCTGCATTTAGCCTGAACTGTGTCCCGTGCAACATTTTGGACATATCTTTACTGCAAGTACTTTCCCTACTTATCTGAAATTTACCTTTCCCTCAGAATCTGCATGTATCTGGCAAGACTAGCCAAAAAGGGTAACATATTAGGCTATTAGGAGTGGGCAGTTCTTGAGAGGATGAGAGCTTGGAGTAGAGACTGAAAGGTGCATTTTGGTCCAACCCAAAATGAAATGGCAAAGGGACCCAAAATCTGCAGGCTCTTTGGATGAAATGGAAATGGAAGAGCCAGGGTATACTATTGAGTGTTTGTGCTTCGTGGGGTTAAGGACAGAAGTAAGGGACAAGAAGACAAAATCTTCTCTTTCCTTCTGTGAAAGAACTGGGATGTCCTAGAGATGTGGGGGGCGGGGGGGTTCCCTTCTTTTTATTGCTTTCTCCTTTTGGGGCCGCACCTGCTGCCTATGGAAGTTCCTAGGCTAGGAGTCACATCGGGCCTGCAACTGCAGGCCTATGCCACAGCCAGAGCAATGTGGGATCCAAGCTGTGTCTGGGACCTACAGCGCAGCTCACGGCAACCCCGGATCCTTATTCTACTGAAGGAGGCTGGGATCGAGCATGCATCCTCATGGATACTGGGCAGGTTGATGTCTGCTGAGCCACAGTGGGAGCTGCTGGCTTTTGCAGGTGTTAAAAAATCCACTGCCCGTGAAGTGGGTGTGGCCCTTGACTCAGTGCCAGCATTTTATCCACCAATGTCCAATCTCCACGTGTACAAACCCACTCCCGTCGACGTCCTAGCCTGCAAGCCCTGCTTAAAAGCTGGTGCATTTCCTGTCTGCATCCCATGCCCTTGCTCTTTAGAATCGAGGCTCATCATTGCCTATGGTCCTGTCTGCATGGGACTCACGGTAGCATCCCTTACACAGCAAAACGGAAACACAAATGAAACAAAGTTCTCTGAATCTTATTTTCACATTGGGAGTTAAGGTCAGCTTATCACGATGCAAACGATAGGAATGAGTATTTGTGTTTTGTGTGGTGAGAAGCGAGGACTCAGGAACTTGTCAAGGGAGGTGAGGGCTGGAAACCTACTAGGACTGCAACCAAATCTCTTGGGAGGCAAGAGTCCCTCTCTGCTGTGGCAGAACTACAATTCCTCCTGATGTTAGGGTGTTGGGGAAGGAAAGAGAGGTTTCAAGGACTGTTCCACCTTGAGAAAAAGACTTGTGTGGGTGCTTCAGAAGCTTCTTGCCCCTTGCAAAGGAAAATGGACTCAAAAGAGGGTGAGAAGCTGAGGTGAGAGTATTTCATGCAATGCCATGGTGAGCTTTGTATCAAGAAACTCTTGATGGGGCATTGCAAAAATAAACACCTTGGGAGTATTGCTCTGTATCTGAGCTTTTATAATGAAGAAACATTTCAAGGGTTTTCAAACAAGAACTTCATATGAGAAGATTGCTGAGGCAAGCATTGTACCCAGGCATTCAAGAAGGGCGGGCGTCCTTGTTGCTTCCTCCCCTTCTTCAGCCATTCACGCAATTAGTTGCAAGAGTCTCACGTATAGCTCAGACGTAGTATGTGTGAGGGGTTTTTTGTTTGGTTTTGAATTCTTTTTTCCCCAATACAGTTTTTTTTTTTCTACTGCACAGCATGGTGACCCAGGTACGCATGCATGTACACATTCTATTTTCTCACAGGCACATGCTCCATCATAAGTGACTAGGCAGAGTTCCCAGTGCTACACAGCAGGATCTCATTGCTAATCCATTCCAAAGGCAATCATTTGCATCTACCAACCCACCCCACTCCCTCCCCAGATGTCATATTGGAATGAGTCATCTCAGGGGCACGGATACAAACATTGCCTTGTGGAAACACAATGCTCCCGATTCTGCAGTCTTTTTTCTTTTTCTTTTTTCCTTTTTTTTTTTTTTTTTTGTCTTTTGTCTTCTGAGGGCTGCACCTTCGGCACATGGCACTTCCCAGGCTAGAGGTCCAATCAGAGCTGTGGCCCCTGGCCTATGCCAGAGCCACAGCAATGCCAGATCCGAGCCATGTCTGCAACCTACACCACAGCTCACATCAACACCCGATCCTTAACCCACTGAGCCAGGCCAGGGATGGAACCTGCAACCTCATGGTTCCTAGTCAGATTTGGTTGCACTGCACCATGACACAAACTCATTCTTTTTTCTGTTTTCTCTTTTTTTTTTTTGTATACTACATCAAAATCCTACATCCCTACATCCCAGAGGCAGAGATTATCTAATTAGCTACACTGTAGTTAGGGAAACCAGTCATGGAAGTGGGTATCTCAACGTCCTTTGGACCATGTCCTCTGATTGTTCCTGCAGAGCGCTTTGGGGCAGGCATTGAAAACTGAGGAGAAACATCTCTGCAAATGGATCTCTAGCATCAGAAGACAGTGAATCTTCCACTCCCGCATGGAAATTTAAAGGCCCCGAGAGATACCAGGTTTGTGTCTTGTGGACTTTTCAAGTCTGTGCCCTTGGGAGCTCTTCGTGTTGTTAGATGTAAGGGGCTTCAGCGGTATCCTGTTGAGTAAGAAGTGCTCTGATGTTGCAGCTGACCAGAAAAGGGATCAGATGGTTCCGGTTTCTTTGGTGAGCATTACAATGTCAGGTCAGTACGGTGAATCTGCTCCTACATACTGTTTGTTGGATTGTCAACTGAAACTCTATGAAGTAGTCCAAAAAGTAGGGAGGGAGAGTAATATTGTTCCCAGAGTACCTGCTGTGTTGCGATTGGCCAAGAGGGTCCAGTTTAGCTCACCAGTATAACCAAAACCTTACAAAGGAAACACCTGTGCATCAACCTTTGTTGCAAAACCTCCGTGTATTAAAGAAATACATGACGAATAAACATTCGAGTAGAACAGATGCATTTGCAAAATTCTCTAGGCATGGCGACAGGAGCAACATCTCTGAAGAGAGTTTCCCAGGTCTAGAATTCCTTGCTAGAGTGGTTCTTTAATGGATCCATCCAATTTGCTAGGGAAAAGAACCTTCTGTTTCTAGAGAAGAAAAAAAGAAAAAAAACAGTATACAAAACCCAAGGTACTGCAGCCCGAAGGGCATGAATGTACTTGGCCCAATTTGAGGATTCTGTGCTTAGGCTGGATCTCTCCAAACTCTTTTATGCGGATCCTATCTAAATGCATGGGTTTCACATATGCAATGTGAACGTGGGGGCTCATCTCCCAAGAGATAGGTTTTAAGAAGAGATGGCCACAGAAGTTCCCAGGGAGAAGAGAGCAAATGCAAATCCTCCATTACAGTCCTCTCTGGTAGTGAGCTCCTGGGCCAGCTCTTCCCATGCCCCCTGCCTGCACACATGCACGTGTCCACTGCTGACTGGGCCGTCGTGCACAGAGACTACCGTCCTCCAGCGGCTCCTAGTGTCTGTTGAGGTGGGTCCGCTGGGGAAGCCAGTAGCGCACCAGGGAGCACAGAGGGCGGTTTCCCAACAGGGGAGCCGCCTGGGGGCGGGGCCAGTCGTGGCGGCCTTTAGAATTCATTCTGTGAGGGCCCTGCTAAGGAATATGGGGACTCCTCACCCGCTGGGTGTGACCGCTCTGCACTCTTGTGCATGCTGCAGGACATCTGGGCCCTCCTCCGAGTGGGTTCATGCCTGCATGGAGCTCAGGTCCGGAGCAGTGTTTCCACCACAGCTTTTGGCAGCACTGTGGATCAGGCTGCTGGAAGTCTTCAGGGATTGCGGGGCCTACGGAGGCAGGTGACTAAAGTGTGTGAGCGATTAAAACATGTGCCATTCCAGTGCGCCCACCGTCCTAAAGAGTGGGAAAGCTATGGGCTTATCAGACACAACTTAGAGTAGATTTACAAGGAGATCCTGCTGAATAGCATTGAGAACTTTGTCTAGATACTCATGTTGCAACAGAAGAAATGGTGGGGGGAAAATGTAATTGTAGTGTATACATGTAAGGATAACCTGACCCCCTTGCTGTACAGCGGGAAAATAAAAATATATATATATTAAAAAAAAAAAAGAGTGGGAATGCTAGAAGGAAGAATTTCCAATTTGAAAACCCTCATGCAGTTTGCAAGAAGTAGCTCAGGTCACGGGCAAAGGAGTGAAGATGTACCGTCCATGCTCCTAGTTTCACTGGTGTCTTCCTTTTGCACAAAACAATATCAGTCAGCACTTATGTTCAAACGGCATGCTTGGGTCAGTGATGGGGGCAACTTTGCTGAATGTAGTGCTGACCACCTAGTTGTAGTCTGATGTGACTCATGGTGGGTCTGCAAGCCTAGAGGGGATTGGTGCATGTTTACTTGGTTGTCGGGAATCCGGTAATCCGTCAGATGTGAGGGTTGGTTGGGTTTTGTCTATGGATATGTGTGTATAAGGGGCGATCATGCCTGTGTTTTTGTGAGCCTTTTTAAGGGGGAGTGTTGTCTCTGGAGGGTGCCGAGATGTGACAGAGGCATACTCCAGGAGCTGGCATTCAGGTGTTTGTAAGTTGGTGTTCAGGGGCATATTTTTCCTGTGATGTTTTCCCCCATGAAGGTGGGGATTGTGTGTCTCGTGGTGGACTTGGTAGGATTATCTGCCTATGCACAAGGGCAATGTTAGGTAAGTATGGGAGCCTATTCGCTTGGGTGTACAATCTGTTTATTTGTACATTTGGGCATGTAGTGAAACTTCGTGGTTGGGACTTGACCCCAGCCAAAACTGAGAGTGGGACTGGAATCTACCTCCCCCTCAGCTTGGCACTTGAACCCAGGATCCCAGGTTCAGAGAGGATTCGAGCACACAGACTTCTTCTTTTTGGTGGCATCTGCCACATGTGGAGTTTCCCCGTCCTAGGATGGAGTGCCACAGCAGCAATCTGGGCCACTGCGGTGAAAACTCGGGATCCTTAACCTTCTGCGCCACAAACGAACACCTCGAGCCCACTGTCTTTGCAGTCAGACCCCCCCACCTGGTGTCAGGATTTGATGAAGCTCAGGTTCTTCTGCTTCGTTGCAGCAAGAATTTGGCATGAAGCAAAGCACCAGGTGAAGAGTGAGTTTATTAGCATTAGACCCTCGTGGGAGATGCAAGTAAGCTGGCCAGGGAGCAGAGCAGCCGAGAGAACCAAGAGAGCTACATTCATGGAATCAAAGGAACAGTGGGGAAGGGAGAAGACTGCCTTCTTCCTCATTTCCTCATTTGGGGGCGGATAGCAAGGCTTCCATCCTCAGTTCCACATTGTGCCCTGTCTGGATGGTGTGCACTGGACTGTCACAGTGCTATTTTCAAGTCTGTGTGTATTCCCAGGAGTTTGGTAACATATAAAATAGGGTAATTCATCTCAGGTTTCCATATGCTGTCCTCTTTTACCTAGTCGTGTCCCCTTTCACCTGTATTTCTGTCTTGGTGAGGTGCAGAGATGCTACTTGTCAAGGACTGTTCTCTCCCTGACCTCATGCAGCAGGACTCGATCTCCATATCTGTTGTCTTGAGCTTTAACTCTTGGGGGTTGTGTCTTGAGCGTGTCTGGCACTTAGATGCATCTGGTCTTCCTTCAAGTCGTGTAAATCATTGCTGGGTTACTTTTCTTGAGTGGCCATCAGCTTAAGACAGTTTCAAAGACTCCTTTAAACCTTGTCTTTAGTCCGTCCCCAGTGGGAGTTTTCTGCTCTTTAAGGATCCTACTCTATCCTTATGTTTAGGATGATTATTTGTGTATTCACGGCGTGTCGTCTGGCTCTTTGCTTTTGTGTGTAGTAAATGTTCAGGAGCTGTGTGTGCGTGTGTCTTTTGATGTGTAGAGGGCAAGTCTGACTATCTTCTGGGACTGGTGAATGTTATGTAGGTAGGTGTGCTGTGTTGGTATGCTTCTGGATTCTGCATGCTGGAAGAGGGCATGCGGTGTGAGCCTTGGGGAGTGTGGGGTTATGGGCATGCAGAGAGTGTGTTATATGTGAATCTGGAACAAAGGACGTTCCTGTGCAGGGTGCTAGGTTTGCAGTTGTGTCGTGTACTGAGTAATTGTGGGTCTGCTTGGGGCTTTTGGAGAGTTGTGTGTGTGGTGCGTTTGGGCGTGTATTCAAGGGGCATGGGCACTTGGAGGCATATTTGCTGGGGCTATGCAATTGTAGTTTTCGGGAGGGACATGTTAGGCTTATCTATGTGGGGAAGTGGGTATGTGTGCTTCTGACGGAGAGATGAGGTTCTCTGTTTATGCAGGGGCGTTGGAGACGTGCATTTCTAGGTGTGAGAAATATGTGCTATGGTTATTTGTTAGGAGTTGCAGATGGATGAGCTGGCTCCTAGTATCGTTTGATATATGCAAGTCATTTCCTATGAGGCTTGCTGGCGATAGGTCCATGTGTCTCACGTGTGTATACTTGTTTGTGTGTCTATCACCAGGTGCATGAATGACCAAGTTTTGTTCATATGGTGTGGAGGTGTTGGGAGTGTGCCACGGTTGTTCCTTTGCAGAATGCTGAGGTGTTTGTACAGGTACTAGGTACGAAGAGATTGTGTGTCTACATTGAGGGTGAGGGCTGAAATGCCTGTGCATTTGACACACACACACACACACACACACAGGTGCAGTGTCCTTTTGTTTCTATGTTGGGGGAGGAGCAGGGTGGTTGTGTTTTGGAGAGGTGGCACAATGTCTAGTGTTTGGGGCATCTGCACGTTCAAGGGTTGGGAATATTTGCATGTGCGTGTCCATAGGTGTTTGAGAATTGTACATGTGTATCAGCAAGTGTGGGCCAGTTGTGGCTGTGTGCGCATCTGACTCCCTGGGGCCTGTGTAGTATGTATTCTGAGGGACGACAGAGGTAGGCCTGTGTGTTTGGGAATCAAGAAATCATATAGGCGATGTGCGTGTTCTCGAATCCTGGACTAGAAGTACTGTAGGGCTGTGGCCTTGCCTATGGGCTGTGTGTGAGACAACGGTGTACTTGCTGGGTTTGGTGAGCCTGTATACGTAGTATTGAATGTGTACAACTGGTCGGTGTTTGTATCCAGGCCCCTGTTGGGTACGTATATGTGAAGACCTCAGGTTGTTTGTGGGGAAACTGGGGGAGTCGGGGGGTTGGCCTTTTCTTGTCTTTTTAGGGCATACCCATGGCATATGGAAATACCCTGGCTATGGCGGAATTGGAGCTGCAGCTGCAGCTGCCAGCCAGAGCCACAGCAATGCCAGATCCGAGCTGCGTCTGTGACCTGCACCCTATCTGATGGCAATCCTGGGTCCCTAACCCACTGAGCAATTCCAGGGATTGAACGTGCATTCTCTTGTATACTGGTCAGGTTCATCACAGTTTAGCCACCACGGGAATTCCTGCTGGAAGTTTTTTCATCACAATGTCATTTTCAGTTCTTGGTATCAGTCCAGTTATCTTCTCTGTCTCATCTGAGTTTAGTCTTGGAAGATTGCACTTTGCTAAGAATTTGTCCATTTCTTCTGGGATGTCATATGGTTGCTTTTAGTGGTCTCTTCTGATCCTCTGTATTCTGGGATGTCCATTGGAGTCTGGTGTTCATTTTGAACTTTATTGATTTGAGTCCTCTCTTTTTTTCTTGATGAGTCTGGCTAAGGGTTTATCCATATTGTGGATCTTTTCAAAGACCAGTTGTAGATGCATTGATCTTTCCTATGGTTTTCTTTGTTGCTCTTTCATTTCTGCTCTGATCTCTAGGATGTCTTCCCTTCTGCTTGTCTTTCTCTCGTTGCTTTGGGTGTAATGTTAGGTTGTTTGTTGGAGAGTTTCCTTGTTTCCTGAGGTAGGCTTGTGTTGTTGTAAACGTCCCTCTTTGATCTGCCTTTGCTGCATCCCATAGGTTTTTGGATTGTTATGTCTTGGTTGTCACTTGCTTCTAGGTATTTTTAAACTTCCTCTTTGGTTTCTTCAGTGCTCCATTGGTTGTCTAGTAGCATGTTGTTGAGTTTCCACGTGTTGGTGTTTTTTTGCCATTTTTTTCGTTGTTGTTGATGTCTAGCCTCATAGCAAATGGTGTTCATGAAAGATGTGGGATAGGATTTCAATTTTCTTCAATTTACAGCGGCTTGATTTGTGACTCGGAATGGGATCTGTGCTAGAGGATGTTCGGTGTGCCCTTGAGAAGAGTGTGTATCCAGCTTCGTTTGGATGGAAAGCGCTCTACATATGGCTTAAGTCCATTTGGTCTAATGCATTATTTGAGGCCTGGGTTCCCTTGTTGACTTTATGTCTGGAAGATCCGTGCATTGATGTGAGTCAGGTGTGAAAGCCCCCTGCCATGATTGTGTTGGTGTCCATTTCTCCTTTTAAGGTTGCAGCAGTTGCCTTATATATTGAGGTGATCCTGTATTGGGTGCATATAGGTTTCCAATTCCTATCTCCTCTCCTTGGATTGATCCTTTGATCGTTACGTAATGACCTTCTTTGCCTCTTATTAAACATTCTTCATTTAAGGCCTCTTTTGTCTGCTGTCAGTATTTCTACTCCAACTTTCTTTTACTTCCCGCTTTCATCCAAGGAATATTTTCTTCCATCCTCCTCACTTCCAAGTTGTATCTGTCCCCTAAACCTGAACGGGCCTCTGAAGACAGCATATCTATCTATCAGTTTACCCATCTATCTATACCTATACATCTATACCTATACATCTATACCTATACATCTATACCTATACCTATACATCTATACCTACCTATACATCTATACCTATATCTACACACACATACAGAGAGAGAGAGCGAGAGAGAGAGGAGGAGAGAGAGAGAGAGAGATGAGTCTTCTTTGGTATCCATTCAGCCAGTCTATGTCTTTTGGTCGGGGCATTTCGTCCACTTACATTGAAGGTCGTTATTGATTTGTACATTCTTATTGCCGTTTTATTAGCTGTGTCAGGTTGGGTTTTGTTGGTCTTTTCCCCTCCTCTCTTGTTCTCTTCTCCTGTGGCTTGATGACTGTCTTTAGTGTGGTGTTTGTTGAGTGTTTTTTAATTGTTATTTCCCCCATACAATGTTTTTTCTACCGTACAGCATTGTGACCCAGTTACACATACATGTATACATTCTTTTTTCTGCCATTATCATGCTCCGTCATAAGTGATTAGACATAGTTCTCAGTGCTACACAGCAGGATCTCATTGCTAATCCATTCCAAAGGCAATGGCTTGCATGTATTAACCCCAAGCTCCCATCCACCCATCCACCCCACTCCCTCCCCGCCTCCCCCTCGCCCTAGGCAACCACGAGTCTGTTCTCCAAGTCCATGAGTTTCTTTTCTGTGGAAAGGTTCATTTGTGCCATACATTAGATTCCAGGGATAAGTGTGTCATATCCTCTTCTTGAGTGGATCCTCTAACCACGAAATAGTGTCCTTCTCTGTCTTTCTTGATGGCCTTCGTTTTAAAGGCGATTTTGTTGGATGTGAGCATTGCTACTCCCGATTTCCTGTCTTGTCCATTGGCATGAAATATCTTTTCGCATCCCCTCCCTTTCAATCTACGTGTGTCCTTTGCCCTCGGATGAGTTTTGTTAGGCAGCAGATTGAAGGTTTTTGCTTTTGTGCCCAATCTGCCACCCTGTGTCTTTTGATGGGAGCATTCGGTCCATTAAGATTTCAGGTGGTTATTGATAGATGTTTATTTCTTGCCATTTTAAGCCTTGATTTCCAGATGATTCTGTGTTTCTCTTTTCTTCTTTTCTTTTCCTTTGGTTGGATGGTTTCCATTTATTTTATGCCTGAGTCCTTTTCTTTTCAGTTTTTTGAATGTAGTGTTCGCTTTTGATTTATGCTTGCCCTCTTTTTCTTTCTTTACTATGTTAACCCCTTCCTATATCTGCTCACTGTAGCCTGATAGTCATATAGGAACAAATACGTCATTGAAATAAGAAAAAGAATCTAATTTTTTTCCTTCCTTGCCCACTCCGTATGATTTGGATGACTTTTTGTTTTTTCTTTTTTCTTTTTTTTCCTAAGTCTTCATGTTTAGATCTGTATGCTGGCTTCTTTAAGTCACTGCTTTCCAATTGTGGTTTCCTCCATCCAAGTTCTTCGTGTTTTTTTTTTTTTTTTAATTGGAGAAGCCCTTTCAGTATTTCTTTTAGAGTGGGTTTTGTATTGCTGTACTCCTTCAGCTTTTGTTTGTTGGAGAAATTCTTCATTTCCCCTTCTATTTTAAATGATATTCTTGCTGGATAGAGTATTGTAGGTGGCAGATTTTTTTTCCTTTCAGTGCTTTAAATGTATCTTGCCACTCCCTTCTGGCCTGCAGTGTTTCTGTAGAGAAATCAGCAGATAGCCTTATTGGGGTTCCCTTATAATGAATGCTTTGCTTTGCTCTTGCTGCCTTTCGAACCCTCTCTTTATGTTTAACCTTGGCCATTTTTTTATAATATGTCTTGCTGTGGGCCTGTGTGGGCTCAACTTGCTTGGGGCCCTCTGTGCTTCCTGTATCTTGACACCACTCTCCTTTTGCTCTTTCTTCATAAACTCTATTCCAGGACTCCCTGTTGTGGTGCACTGGAAACTGGCAATGTCCCCTGCCCTTCTACCCCAGCCACAAGGTCCAGACCCTCCCTTTGGCTGATGACACGAGGAGATTTCCAACCAGATGGCCCTGCCCCGAGAGCATTCACTCTTCTAAGTCCCAGCAGCTTTCTTTCTAACCCCTGCCGACTCCCTGAGCAATACCGGCTTGCCCCCGCCTGGCCTGGGGATGGGCATCTTCTGAAAAGGCTCAACCAAGAAACTGAGAGAAAACCAGATGCCTAAAGGAATGAGAAATGAAGAGGGTCCAGGTTAGGGGTGTGCTGGTGCAGCCCAGGGTCTTGCAAGAGCTGAGGTCTGCAGGGGCCTTAGCTGGCCAGGCTCCACTCCCAGACCAGCTCTCTTGGGCCCTGCTGGTGCAGCGGCCCCTTCTCGGCCTTGGACAGTGCCTTGTTCTGGACATCCAGGGCTTCTCCAGGCATGCTGATAGATTGAAACCTGTGATTGTCCTGAGGGTCAGTCAGGAGCTTCCTAAAACATGATGCCAGTGCCTGCCTGCATGACTTAAACAGGCTGGTCTTCCACGGGACGCCGGTGTTTGGACCTTCACAGCAGTCCACCTGAGTGACCGTGGATGGCAGAGACTCCTCTGACCTAGCTCCGTTGCTCACAGTAAGTCCCCCATCCTTCCTAGGGTGATTCCGGGGGTGGGGGGCGGGGGGTTGCCTTGTCTGTGACCTCATTGGTTTGGGGGTTCTGGTGGGGCTGGCCCGCTGGGGCTTGGACTGCTGACATCCCACCTACCCTAGCATCTTCACCAATATCGGCTACTTCTCCCATGGGATTGGTGAGATCCAGAAGCTCACGCCTCTCCCTCAGCCCACGGCCCCTCCTCCTCACACCCAGGTTCCATGCCAGTCTCTGCAGGCTGCTGGCTCGCTTGGGCCTGGCACCGCCTTTGTGCCTCCAGAGCCCTTGTCCCTGCTACTGTTCGTGCTCGAGGTCCTGCAGCAGGCTTGGTGCAGATCCACCAAGCTCCCTGTGCTCCTATCTCTGCCTCAGAGTCCAGTCTCCTCTCTGGAACCTGCCGCCCCTCCCCCACCAGCTCCATCAGCTTGCCATGGCTTTCCAATGCCATCTGGGCATTCCTGTCCAACAGTGGCCGCCCCACAAACCAAGCCTGCAGTCTCACATAAACAAACGAAAGACTCCTCCTGCTCCTGCCTTGGGGGCCTACAGCCCCTCCTGTCCTCTGTCCTTACTTCTTCTGTTGGGGTCCTCCTTCTGACTCCCTGGACAAGGAGAGAGGACATGAGAGGGAGACTGTCCCAGCAGGAAGGCAGGGGTGGGGACGCTGGTGGAGCCCAGCTGGGGACAGAGACGGTGTCTTCCATTGAGACTCCACCCTGCCATGGGAGTGCACAGGCCTTTGGAGAGAGAGTATCGGTCAGCTCCAGCTGCCGTCACAAATCCCACGGGCAATGGGGCTTAAATAACAAGAATTTATCAATTCACCCTTTTGGAGCCCAGCCTTCTGAGATCCAGGTATAAACAGGCTTGGTTTGCCCTGAGGCCTCTCTCCTTGGCTTCCAGATGGCCATCTCTTCCCTGTGACCTCACATCAGCTCCCTCTGTGTGTTTCGGGGCCTAAATTTTCCCTTTCTATAGGGGCACCCGTCACATTGTCTTAGGGGCCACCTTAGTGACCTCATGTCAGCTCTTTCTTTACAAACTCTGCTCCAGGGCTTCCTGTAGTGGTGCACTGGAAATGAACCCCAATAGTCACCATGAGTGTTCAGGGTCAATCCCTGGCCTCGCTCAGGAAGGGAAGGATCCAATGTTGCCGTGAGCTGTGGTGTAGGTCACAGACACGGCTTGGATGTGGCGTTGCTGTGGCTGTGGTGTAGGCCGGCAGCTGAAGCTCCGATCGATCGATCGGATGCCAAGCCTGGGACCTTCTATATGCCGCCCCTGCAGCCCTATACAAACAAACAAATGTAAACAACAAGAAGACAGAGAAAACTCTGCTCCACCTAAAGTCATGTGCTGAGGTACTGGGGGAGAAGACTTCAACATATGAATTTCGGGGGATACAGTTCAGCCCCTTTTGGCCAGTGTCTACAGTGCAAGGGATGAAGGGTCTTTCCTAAAGTAAAGACACATCACGCCTGGGGTTGGGAGGAGGGAGGACCGACTCCCCATGGTGAGGGAGGGACGTTTCCAGAGTGCAGGGCACTTGAGCTGGATTGGAGCCCATGACCCAAGGCCATGAGGCAGGGGGTTCCAGCCTGTGGCATATAAGGCTCTCGAAGGCAGGGGGTCCAGGAGACTGAGGGGGAAGCCGAGAGAGGAGCTCCAGTGCCAGGCTGTGAGCTGAGGTCCAGGCTTGCAGTCCTCAGGCCTCTGCTCCTAGATTCGATTCCCAGCACCCTCTTTAAGCACACCCATGGCCCCGCTCTCCCCAGCCTGAAGGGACCCAAGTCACCGCCCACCTTCCTGGCCCCCACCCCCGCATGAACTGCTCCCTTCTGTCCAAGGGCCCCAGCCTGCCTGGCCCAAGGCGTCGACACACCTCCAGCACTTGGAGCCTGATGTCTCCTTTCCTGCTTAGCTGACGCAGGCCCACCTGAGTGAGTTCCTTGAAGCAGCGTTGTCAAAATCCTTCCTGCCCTCTGCCTGACACAGAGTTCTCATGCAGCCAGCAGGACCCCAGGAAGCCTCACAGTGTACCCAGCCTTCAGGACCCACGGTGCTGTGGTTGGTGACATATCGCCTCCTAATGTTTGCCCGTTTTCTAGTGGAATTGGTCCTACATTTATGGTCATGATTTGGCAGTGCCTTATTCCCTCGAGATACCAGACTTGTGTCAGATGTGTGGTTGGCAGGTAGTTTCTCCAAACCTGTAGCTTCTTTTCACCTAGGAAAATGCTTAAATTTGATGAGGTCCATTTGTCTGTTCTTTCTTTCTGGGGTGGTGACTTGGCTGTCGTGTCAGGCAGAACGCTTTTCTTTTTGTTGTTTCGCTGATGTTGTTGCTGCCTATTCAAGCGGAATTCATTTAGTTATCCTCAGTTTCATTGAAGCATAGTGACTCACAATGTTGTGATAGTTTCTGCTGTGTAGCGAAGTGATTCGGTCACACACACACACACGTCCATTCTCCCTCAGATTCTATTCCCATATCGACTATCGCCAAATGTTGGCTAGAGTTCCCTGGGCTATACAGCAGGTTCCCGTTGGCCAGTCGTTCCATATGCCTCAGTGTATATGCAGAAGCCAGTCCCAAACCCCCAGCCCATCCTCCCCCCGACTTGTCTCCTTTGGTAACCAAAAAGTTTTTCCAAGTCTGGGAGTCTGTTTCTGTCCTGCAAATATGTTCATGTCTATCCTCCCTTTAGAGTCCACATAGAAGCGATGTCGTACGATGTTGGTCTTTCACTGTCTGACTAGCTTCACTTAGGATGATAATTTCTAGGTCCACCCTTGCTGCTGCAACGTTCGTTATTTCATTCTTTTGTATGATTGTGTAATGTTTCCCTGTGTACATGTACCACATCTTCTTTATCCATTCCTCTGTCGATGGACATTTAGCTTGCTCCCTTGTCTTGGCTATTGTAAATGGTGCTTCAGTGACCATTGGGGTGCACGTATTTTTTGAAGGGCCTTTATTTCCTCTTGATGAAGTCCAATTTTCTGTTCTTTCCTTTCCTTTTGGGGTAATGTTTTTCTTGTCATATGGAAGAACTCTTTACCAAGCCCTAGGACCCAGAGATTTTCTCCAATTTTTTTTTCTTTGTTGGTAAACATTTATCCATAGTTTGTATCTATGCAAATTTTACACTTGCACTTAAGTTCCATTATGAGTTAATTTTAGTATCTGATAAAAACACTATCCCTATTCCATTATACTGCTCTTGAACTTCTGTATTAGAACATCCCAGGTTGTTGTATTGGCACGGATCTATTTCTGCATTCTCTATCTGTACACTGAACTCCGTCGGCATCTATCCCTCCACCAATGCCCAAATGTCTTACATAGAGCATTCTCATAAGCCCAATATCCTCCAACTCTAAGGTGCTTTCTTGAAATTATTTTTCATGTTCTGGCTCCTTTATCTTTTCTTTATACGTTTTAGAATATGTTCGTCCATGTTGACCAAAAAAAAGCTTCTGTTGGAATTTGACAGTTTTCTGTGTTGAGTCTTCCCATCCACGAGTATAATACATGTCCCCATTGTTGTAGGTCTTGTTTCATTTTATCACACAGATCCTCTATCACCAATATGTATACCCGGATTTCCCATTGTGGCTCAGCTTGTGAAGAACGTGAAACAGTGTCCAAGCGGATGTGGGTTCCATCCCTGACCTGGCTCAGTGGGATAAGGGTCCAGTGTTGCCCCAAGCTGCAGTGTGGTTTGCGCATGCTGCTTGGACCCGGTGTTGCTGTGGCTGTGATGTAGGCTGGTAGCCGTAGCTCCAGTTTTACCCCCTTGCCTGGGACCTCCCATATGCCGTGGGTGCAGTCATAGAATGAACTATGGAACCAAACGCTTCAAGATTTTTGCAAATCTTGTGTATTGCATCGTGTTTGTAGTTTGGGCTCCACATTATTATTTTTTTTTTTGTATTTATGCATATGATGAATGTTTTTGTGTCGATCTTGTATACTGAGACTTTGATGAAGTAGCCTCCATCTATTCAGTGTGTCTTGGAGATTTGGTGGGCCTTTCTGTGGAGGTAGCCATGCTATCCATGAGCATGGAGAGTTATGTTTTTTCCTTTCTAATCCACATGTCTTTATTTCTCTTTCTTGCAGTGCTGCCCCGGCTAGTACCTACAGTACTAAGTAGAAAAGGACAAAGGAGAAAGAACTTTCTGACCTGTTTTGAATTTAGGAGCAAAACTTTCGTTCTTTCACCATCACGTATGAGGCTTGGTGTAGATTTTTGTCTAGATGTTCTTTACTGGGTTCAAGTAGTGTCCTTCTCTTCCTAGTTTTCTGAGCGTTTCTGACATGAATGGGTGTTGAACTTTGTCAAATGCTTTTTCTGCACAAGCCATTGTGACCACGTAGGTTTTCCTCATTTAATGTACTAATACAGCATATAAAGTTGATGATTTTGCGTATTAAACCAAGCTAGTATTCCCCGGATACATTCCATCTGAATGTAGTGTATTGTCATTGCCTTCTTTGTTCATGCACTTGTTTTATTATTTTGTGATTTGTTTTTTCCCGATTCCTTGTGTGAAAACTTAGGTTATTGATTGGAGACGTTTCGTCTTTTCTGTTCTATAAGCATTTATTGCCACTTGTTTCCCTCTTAACAAGAGTTTGTCTGGATCCTACCACCGGTCACGTACTGCACGTTCATTTGCCTTCAGATCCACTTGTTTTCAAAGTTTTCCTTGAGAGTCCTCTTTGAGCATGGATTCTTTCGAAGGGTGCATCTCGATGTCCACATATCTGGAGGCTTACTTTCTTCTCGTTCTCATTGTTATACAATGGACAGCGTACACTTTGGACACGGTGGAGTGAAATGCAGTGACTATGTGTTTCGTTATTATATAGGTTCTTCAAATGTCACTGGTGTGAATGTTTCAAGTATGAATGTTACAGAGTAGTTCTCTGCCCTTTTCCCTTATACTGTAACCATAAGGGAATTTCCTGAACATATAAATGCCAGGCTTCTGAAGATGTGTCTAACAGGGCCAGTTCACAGACACCCCTGCACATTGTTTTCTGGATCAGCTTGCAAGCAGAGAGCCAGGGTCCAGGAGGGGGCCCAGATCTAGCGCTCTGGTGCTTTACATGGCATGAGCAGAGAAGCCGTGGTCCCAAGTGGGCACTGGCTACAACCAGAAGGCTGACATGCAGGACCCAGGCCCAGTCCCTGGCTGGGGGAGCAGCACGCCTGGTGGGTGAAGCTCCAGCCTCTCTCCTGCTGCCCAGGGCGGGTCTGAGCTGTGGGCGCAGCCACAAGGCTCAGAAGGCCAATGGCGGAGACACTAGGTGGTACTCCCCACCTCCGACAGCCACAATCCCTGGCTATTGGCAGTGACCGTGAAGTCCCAAGGAAGGCCAGGCTTCCAGCTGCAGGGCGGTGGTCTTGAGCAAGTCAGACCTGCCCTCTCTCTTCTTCAGCAAGCAACATTTTCCTCACGCCCTGTTGCTTCCGCCCAACCCATGCGGTTGCCAGCCTGTCGTTTTCAACCATCATCCAAAGCACTTCCTGAAAGAAAGGGCATCCTAACCCCAACTGACTAAGAAGCACCTCTTGAAAATAAGCAAGTCGCCCCTAACACAAGACTCTTAGCGCCTTCCATGGACCATCCTTGATAGCTCCTGCATGCTGCTGAGTAGTAAAATGTTGGTGACCAAGAACTCCTCCAACGACTGGTGTGCTAGCAATAGCTTCTGTGAAAGCAGGAAGCTCCTCCCCCTCAGGCAGAGGAGGTCAGGAGACCATAGGTGATGGCCCTGTGCTCTGCTCCCCGTTTCAAGCCCTTTGGATCCCTGCCATCTGAGGAAGGAAGGCAGTGCCTGGGAAACTACCATGGTTCCTGATGCATCTGGCAAGAGGTCACCTGTGAGCCAGAGGGCCGGAATCCTCCCTGGAACACACTGCCCCGTGCCCACCACTCAACAATGCCCTCCCAACAAGGCACATTGGCTGCACAGTTGTAATAGCTGGACAGTTCAGGTATGCTGTCTGTGACTTGGACAAAGGTGACTCTTTGCCTTGTTCTTGGAGGCACATGGCATTGGAAAGGGAGAACCCAGACCAGGTGGCCCAAAGCCTAAGTCAAATGGGTTTCTTCAGCCAATGCTTTGATTCCACCTTGAGGAGTTTGGAGATGAGCCTTTCCCTGGTGTCAGAGGGTAAGCTTCCCCTTGGTGTCTATCACAGACAAAGGGTGTCCAGCCCCTGGCTCCGTCTCACACAAGCTGCACCAATCCAGCCCCTGAAATTGGGAGCCTCCTTTACCCACCCTAGGGATGGTGGCCATTTCTGTGATTCTGTGAATGCAGCATCCATTAAACCACTCTTTCCTTATTGGAGGGATGCATGGATGGATGGATGGATGGATGGATGGATGGATGGATGGATTCTTTGATTGTCATTGTAGGGCCCCACCTGCAGCATGTGGAAGTTCCCAGACTAGGGGTCGAATCAGAGCTGGCACTGCTGGCCTATGCTACAGCCACAGCAATGCCAGATCCAAGCCACATCTGTGACCTACACCACAGCTCGTGGCAATCCTGGATTCTTTAACCCGCTGAACAAGGCCAGGGATCAAACCCACACACTCATGGATACCAATCAGATTCTTCATCTGCTGAGCCATAATGGGATCTCCCTAAAATATTATTTGGTTATGGTCTCTACAACTTTCATGTCTTCAAATTCTATTGCGTTCTTTTCTTTTCCCTTTTGATTCGGCTGCATTGGGACCTATGGGCTTTTTCCAGGCCAGGGGTTGAATCGGAGCTGCAGCGGCTGGCCTATGGCACAGCCACAGCAATACAGGATCTGAGGCATGTCTCACACCTACACCACAGCTGACAGCAATGCCAGAACATTAACCCAGTAAGTTAGGATCCTTACAGCCGAGCCATGACAGGAACTCCTGCTATTTCATTTCTTCATGGATTGAAGAACGTGAGTGAATTCCTCACTTCCAGTGTGCCTGCACCTTAGCATTAATCCTAGACTTTTTGGTGGCTTGGGGGTGTTTTTTATTTTATTTTATTTTATTTTATTTTATTTTATTTTATTTTTTGGCTGCCATTTGTGGCAAATGGAAGTTCGCAGGGACAAGCCTAGATCCTTAACCCTCTTCCCCACAATCAGAAAATTATCACTGGTCATTTAAAGTCCTAAGTCTTCGTGTATCAAAAGCTACCTGGGGGTGGATGCCAGTGGGCTGGTGAGGTTGGGACCGCTGAGCTCCACATGATGTAAGACTCCACCCCAGCCATTAAGTGGCCATGAAATTCCAGTCACTCCTTCCCCCTTCCTTTTGTCCTCGTTGGGACTAAGAGGCAGCTGCCTCCACCAATTGGCACATTGCAATAATGCCACTGAGATGATAGGATGCCCCCCCACCCACCCACAAGGCAGTGAAGCAGAAAGTCCATCCCTATAGCCAAGCCTTTTCCTCTCTGGCCAGGCCACCCCCACAGGACACCCTGGATGAGTGGAGGATCACCTCAGCCTGTCATCTGGCCACTTCAGAGAGGCAGAGAGAAACTCCCTAAAGGTAAGGGCTGTCTCCAGCCTCCATTCTCAGAACTGGTGAGTGTCCAGAGGGCTGAATGGTACAAAAGCAGCTCTCCATCCCCAGAGTGTTCAGGGATGCAGAGAACGGAACAGATGCCCCAGAAGCCCCCCTAGCCCAGCAGGCTTGAGAGACAGGGATGGTGAGGCTGTCCCTGGGGATACTGAGAGCTGTGTACTCCCAGGAGCTGCCTGGGCATCCTTGTCTCTGTGGTGGAAAGGCTTAGTGATTCACCTGTGGATCCAGACTGCCTGGGATCTCACACATGCTTCGTTCCTCTGGGGTCCCCTCTCTGTCCTCTGAGGACCCCTCTCTGAGGACACAGACACATGCAGGACGACAGTGGACCAAGTGTATTTCACAACAAAACTATTTTATCCATATTTTACATACCCTGTGGCAAAGGAGCTACTGTGCCCACCCACACACACCCAGACCCAAGTCCCCACCACCTAACCCCACCCAACCCCACCCCCCTCCTGGCCCTGGTCATTCTGTCCTTCCTCCCCGCCCCTATGTCAGCCAGGATGGTTGCTGGGACCTGGAGGAGCCCAAGGCTTCCATGGGGGCTGCCCTGTTGGGCTGGCCCACTGTTCCCTCCTGGCTGCAGTGCCACTTCCTCCTCCTCCCTGTGACAGATGGGTCACACCTGCTCGTTTGGGGCTCTGAAGGGCCAACCAGCCCCAGAGCCAGGGCGGGCCTCCCAGAGCCTCGCAGGTCAGCCCTAGGCCTGGGCAGCTTCTCAGCAGCGGCCGGGCCTCCACACAGAGCCCGCTTCCTAGACTTGGCAGCTGCCGGGGGGCCTGGGCTGAGGCCCATTCTCTGGGGAAAGGGGGCCTGGGAAGCTTGCTGGGCCCCCAGCCCCCCAGGGCAGACAAGACCCGAGGCAGGGACAGGGCTCTGTGGCCGCCCCCAGGGCAGCAGGCTGTGGTGAAGGCCCAAGAGGAAGGCCAGGCTGGGGAGCTCCTCCTCATCCTCACTGAACCCTTGACCCGGCCCTGGGGCTCCGCTAGGCGGAGAGGCCTCCCTGAGAACCTTTTTGGCCCTGGGTCCTGATGGAGGGCCCGAGCGCTTTGTGCCCTGGCGAGGAAAGGGCTGTGCAGTTCCAGACTGAGGGGACTCCTGATGTCCTGGAGAGGGCACAGGGCCTTTGTGCCTGAACAGGCCCCTGTCTGTCTGGCGGTGCCTTAGATGGCCGTGGAAAGCCATCTGGGGTGTACAGGTTTCATCTCTGGCCCCGGGCTGTGGGCCTTGCTCGTTCCTCTGGGCATCTTGGCCGGCAGCAGACTCGGAAGGGCTTGAGTCCAGCTGGGGTGCCCTGTGATTGGGGGTGGCCGGCACCCCGTCCTCCTCCTTCGAGGCCAGGGCTCGTTTCTGCACCAGCTGGCGGGAGGGAGGTGGACAGTGACCGCTCTGCACCCTCCAGGGAGAGCCGGGGGTTGTGGGCAGGGGGAGGTGAGATGGGACTCACATCCCGATACAGACCCTGTGGCACTCCTGCCTTCCTCCTGGACCTTCCCCCCAGAAGGGTCCCTGCCCCCTCCCCGGCTCCCCTCCTCCTCTTCCATTCATCCTGCCCTGCACCCACCTGGGCAGCCTCCCTGGTGCAGGGCCTCTCAGTCAGGGGAGGGAGGGGCAGAGCCTTCAGGGCCTCCTGCTCTGGGTCCCTCCTCTGCCCTGGCTGACCTGGGTCCTTGCCTCCTGGATTTCCTGGGTCACCTGGGCTCCCCCCTGCCCCAGTCTCCCTGAGTGTCGCTCCCTCCCCCGGCCACCTCTTCAGGGGAGAGTCCTTCCTCCTGCTCCAGCTCCTCAGCCAGGGCCGAGAGATCCAGCTCTGGTTCTGGGGAAAGCAATTCTGCCAGGAATCGGGGGTGAATGACCGCCTCCACCTGGGACAGAAGGAAGAGGCTGTGAGCATCCTCGGCAGGAGGGACCCGGGAGGCAGGAAGACGTGTGGGGGAAAGTGAAAAGCAGAGACCGATCCAGAGTCCCCTTCACAAAGGGGGAGCTTTCAAACTGTCATGGGAATTGTCTACACTCACATAAACACACACACACACTCAGAAGCAGTTGCACGTGCAGACACGTGCACAAAAGCTCAAACACACATGCACAGAAACAGTCACAAAGGCGTACAGAGAGGGACACACATGTGCAAACATATACATCCACATATACACATCCTATGCACATAGGTACACTCAGACACCCAGGATCACACGCAGATCTCAGGATCAAGGAACAGAGCATAAATCCCATTGTCCTGGGCCAAAGCCAGAACTAGGGTGCCAAGAGGACCTCTCCTTGGAATCCTATAGACCCAGACTGCAGGCCCAGCCCACCTTGGTGACAAAGTCCTCCTGGGAACACAGCTTGTCAATGTAGCTGAGGAGTTCCGGGTCCGGGAAGGTGCCGTCCTCGTCCTGCGCCAGGTCATTTCCCTCCTCTCCACATTCCGCATCTGACTCCCCCGTGGCTGAGGGCCCAGGACCCACCAGTGCCTCCATGATGTCCCCACACTCTCTCACAGCCTCAGGGGGGCTCTCCTTGAGGGCCTTGTTCTCCAGCGGCTGCCGGGATCTGCGTGGCCTTGGGCGTGTGGGCTGGACCCTGGGGCCGTGTTTCCTTGGAGCACAGGCTGAGGCAGAGCAGGAGGAAGGGAAGGTGAGGGGATCCAGCACCCAGAAGCTGACCCCGGAGCAGGTAGAGGGGAGGGCAGTGTTGGGGGTGGGGGGGCCATGGACATGGGTGTGGGCGGGGTCAGGGCCAGCCAGAGCCTCGTGCTTGGTGGGAGGCCAGAGAAAAGGAGGACCCTCTAAAAGTCATGTGCGAGGATGTGTGGAACCTCAAATGACCAGGGGTCTCCCCACCAGCACACATGTTAGGCAGATTGCACAGGGGCCCCTTAGACAGGGAGGAGGGTGATCAGTTTCCAAACGGGCCACATTCATACCCCAGAGGGAGAGAGGGCCGCTGAGACCCCCCTCAGGGGCTGTTCTTGTTGAAAGGTCAATGCCCCCTTGAGGGAAAAGGACCAGCCTGGGGACAGTGGCCATTCCTAGGCCCCTAGTACCTTTGCCTTGACCTCCAGTGGGAAGGTGGTTAACTGGCCGAGTGCCCAGTTTGCGGGATGTGGGTTCCTGAGGAGCCGGCTTTGGTGGAGCTGGAGGAGGCATGCCCTGCACCCCCTTCGTGCATGACAAGTTCTCCATCCGGATCTCATCCTCTGCCTCAAATTCCATGAACCTGGGGGATGTTGAGGGACAGGCCACAGTGAGAAAAAGGCCTGGGCTCTGGAGCCCACCCAGGGCAGCAGGACTGAGGGGGTGAGGAGAGGGTGTCCTTGGGGCTGTCAGGGCCCTGTGAGGTGCTGTCCCAGCAGGGAGCCGCTCTGGGGCAGGTACAAGATCTGGGCCACCTCCTGCCTCGCCAGCCCTGGAGATGGAAGGCGTGGCCCAGCAGAGACCCAGGTTACTGTGTTGAACCAGGCCTAGGGGACCCATGGTGGTTTGGGGGGACCCTGCTCATGGCCCCCCAGACCTTGCCTGAGCCAAACAATGGAGACAGCCAGCGGCCTGGTCAGGCGTGTGTCCCCACAGGGCCCTTTGCCTGAACCCAGAACCCGGGGCTGGGCGTGAGAGTCCGGGAAAACACACGTGAGACAGGGCCCAGCACAGGCTGGAGAGGGGATACTAAACTTAGAGGAGCGGTGTCACTTGCCTCTGCGTGGTGCTCCTTTGGTTTTGTTTAGAAACTAGGGGGTTCACGTGCAGAAATCACAGGGAGGGCCAGAGACCCATGGGCTTCCCCAAGGATGCCCAGTTGCCCATTCCAGCCACCGTTGATGAGGAGAGGCATACCACATGCTAGGTCAGTGGCTGCCAGGCACCCAGCATGAAGGGGTGCCAGGCTGCCGGGTGGAGACCACACCCCTGCACAGCCCCTTGTGCCTGCAGGTGGCCACCTCCTGGGCTGCCAGGGTTCCCAAGGCCATCCTGAGGCCTCCCCATGTCAGCATCAGGGTAGGGCAGAGCTCCTGGGACAGGCAGGGTGGAAGAGCCAAGCTCTCCAGGTGGCAGAGGGGATTCCGGAGGGTGATAGGATTCGGGGATTCAGGGAACAATAGGTGTGAGGAGCCAGCCTCCTCTTGCATCCTCTCTGATTATCACCACCACAGCCAGATCCTGCCCTGGGGTCTCCCCATCACCCACCACCCACCCCACCATGTAGCCCACGCCCCCGGACACTGACTCACTTTGCTGCCATTTCATAAAAGGGCATCCTCTCAAAGTTGCTCGTGTGCTGCCATTCCTGCGTGGCCCGCCGCATTCCCTCCTCCAGCGTCATGGTGGGCTTCAGGCGAGCCAGGGTGCGAAGCACTGGGCTGCAAGCCCTCAGGGTCAGTCTCCTGGTACAGCCCAGCCCCCACTGCCCAACCCCACCCAGCCCCAAGGCCTCCATGTGTCCCAACACAGTCAAACCCAGGCTCAAGAGGGTGAGAGGAGGCTGTCTGGAGAGCAAAGACAAGCCTTCCTGGTGACTGTTGCCACCGCCTCACACTCACCAGAGGATGATTGTCCACTCCCTGGCTATAGCCGGGACACTGTGGCCAGGCGGGGGGGGGGGGGGGGCTGCCATCTCATATAAAATGCAGCAATATCAATGAGGGAAGGCAGGTGCCAGGCTACCTGCTAACAGGTCCGAGAAGCCCAAAAGATTCTTCTGCCCGGTCCTCTGAACTCGATGGCCTAGGCCCCCTTTTCTGAGGGACCTCAGGGCTAGGAGGGAAGTTCCTGCCAGGCTCACAGCTCTAGGAGGATAGACCCTTGCCCTTAGGAGAGCTCTACCACCTCCCCTTTCTAGCCGGAATTCTTCAGGACAAGGACCAGGCATGCAGAAAGCTCTGTCCTGGGCCTGAATGTCCTAAGCCTTATCTGAAGTGATACCCACTGGCCGCCACATGCCCAGGTCCATGTTGAAAGGAGGTAGCACCAGAGAAGTAGGTCCCATTCAAACTTTGGCTCCTCACATCAGAGCAGGACCCTCTCGGGCTGCTCTTCTGCACTAAATGTTACCATGGAACTGCAGAAAGTAAGACAACTGGTCTCGCATGGTGGTGGTAGCTGAGCTAAGGCACGGAAAGGATGTCATGGACTGGACGTGTGACACATCTGGAGTGAAAACATGCCTCCTCAATAGCATGGGCACTGCTGTCAACCCTCCTCCTCCTTTCTAGGTTGAAGGATCCCTGGAAACCTAAGCGGGGAGTCCATGCCAAGTTCCTCTATATGTGAAGGCTCCAGATGAGCTAATGAGGGCCTGAGAGATCACTTACATGAGAAAGCAGGAGAGAGCTTCCGCATCAGGGCTCTGGGGCAGGTGGCTCCGGGCCAGGGACTTGAAGCGCTGCCAGCGTCGGAAGTTCTGATAGACGCTCCTATGGTCACAGGCGTCCTCCCGAGGGCCCCTGTGCTGGGAGGCATGCAGGCTGCCTGCCCCAGAGGTGCCATGTGGCCATGGCCCAGAGCTCCCTGGGGGCAGGATGAAGGCCATCTGGGCAGCTGGTGGTGCAGCTTGAGGAGGAAGGCCTGGGGCCAACCCTCCCTTGCCAGCCCGAGCTGCTGCAACAGCCGGGGCGGCCACAACACTGTCCCCTGCAGGGGTTGCTATGCAAAGGGGGGCAGGACACAAGGCACTCCCCCTGAGGGCCCTGGAAGCATTCCTATTGAGTGGGGCCCGAGGACGCCCAAAGGCCTGAGTCTGGTGGGGCGATGCTGACCTCCCTCCTGACCAGACTGGGACCGTGATGTTGCCAATCCCTGGGGCAATGGGGCCATGGTCAGCAGGAGCCCCCCGAGGTGTCCCGGGGTGAGCTGGCTGCAACAGGGTGCTGCCGGGCAGGAGTAATGGGGCCATGGGCGGTGGCAGGGGCTGCGCCCAAGCCGGCTGGGGTTGGGAGCCAGGAGTGAGTGGAGGATAGGACCGTGAGGCCCCAGGGTGCATGACCACATCCGTGCCCAGCGGTGGAGATGCTGTGGAGAGAAAGGAAAGGGGGGAATGGAGGAGGAGAATGGGCAACTTGGACGGAAGCTCTCTGGGGACTCAGAGTGTACACCTCAGCGGGAGAGGGCATTTGGACAGAGGAACCTGTGTGTTGTGCAGATGCCTTGGAGGGACTTTCATGGTCTGACTTCCGGTTGAGAATGACTTCCCTGGTGACCTTGATGCCTCACACCAAGTTCCCTGGCCCTGCCTACCAAGAAGCGCTCAGCTCAGCAGCAGTGATTGGAGAGCCTCCCGGAGGAGCTTCCTGGCACCTCGCCCTCACAGGCTGTCCCCACGTCCTGGACCTGAGAGGCCATCTACTCTGAGCATGCCCCTCAGCAAGGTCACTAGCAGGTAGGGGCCTTCTCCAAGGTCCTTCCGGGCACCGTAAGGCCTTTGATGGACCGGCACTGTCTAAAGTCTTGGGGCCTCACTTCCTCCTCAACCCTTCCTTTCTCGATGCTCAGCACACATCTGTTCGGTCTTTCTTTCCTGACCTCACAAAACAAATCTCAAAGGCTGAGAAGATCAGTCTGCACACAGAAACCTTAGACAAACACAGAACACCCCCACCAAGCATGCACCTGCCTCTCAGAACCACTCAGAGTGGACACTTCACAGCGGCTAAGTTGTGCCACCCCATCCCGACGGCCCTGAATCACTCCCACCATGCAGTTCTGTTCCTCAGAGAGAAGTCTGAGAAGTAGGTGTGTGTCCCCTGCATTCCTGTCATTGCCCATCCAGGGTTGGCCGCAGAAGATGAGCACGGGCCCAGGGTGGCTCACATTACATGGGTCATGGGAGTACAGGCTGCCTGTGGTCCTTCCCCTTCCAGCTCCCAATAATGGAAAGTGAAGACAAACTGAGAATCAGGCAGGAGTCAGGTGCCATTGTGAGAAAACTGTCTGTCCAGGAGAAGGAGGGTACATACCACGATGCACCTAATTAGTCTCCACAGGTGTCCTAGGAGGTTTCAGAGTAGCAGACTAGATCATCTTCCTGCTTCTGCGCTACACCGCTTCCCCCTGCCACCCGCCGCCCCCCCCCCCGCCCCCGCATTACAAAGGAAGCCGCCTTCATAGGCATTCCACCTGAACCAACAACTCTCCTCATGTGGTCCATGCCCTTGAAGTAGTGACTTGAAATAGGAACACACTCTTCATCTCAAAGTCAGGCCTCAGCTTCTGCCGTGAGATACCTGACACGATGAGCAATGTCTGAAGAGATGTATTTCCACAAAAGGGAAACCAATACAGAACAACTCAGGAACACGAGTCCTAGCTTGGGTGAAGTCACATGGCTGCCCATCCCTTGTGGCATCCAAGGCCACAGTTCCCTGACCTGAGAAGTGAGTTCTGGGCTGGATGGAGGGAAAAGTCCTGGGCGGTGGCAGCGAGAGTCACATCCTGCCCAGCTCAGAGAGGACACTTTAATGAGCATGTGGCCACAGACAACACCCCCTGGCACTGAATCGTTTTCTGACTATACCCTCTCATTCCACGCCCCCATTAGACAGAGTATGCTCCAGCTCAAATCCCTTAGAGAGATCTGGTGAGGCGAGCTTCAGATGCCTAAGGACCTCGAGGCAGGGCTAGGCTTTCCCCGTGACCCTCCCGGTGCCAGCAACAGGACACTGGCTACACACACGTTCCAAGCGGCTTGTCTCCCTTCTAGAAACTGCCACCTGCCTGCTGCCATCCTGCCTCCCCAACCAGAGCAAGTCCTCTTTATCCGCCTCCAAGCTGTTGTCCTCCCCAGGACAGGCTCAGGTTTCTGCAGGTCCCCAGGCTCCCCGGGTGAGATGTCCCTGGGGTGTAGTGCTCTCTCCTTCCTCTCCTTCAGTCCAACTCCGTGTCCACAGTGAAGGGTCCCAACGGAAACCCAGGGATTTGAGGGAGGCACTTTCTCTCAGAAAACAGCCCCCGTCTAGAGGCTTACCTCCTCCTGAAGCCATTCCCACAGGCGTGGGCCCGGACCACCACGGGCTGGCGGCCTCAACGTGAACAGTCAAGGGCAGGACCCAGCGAGTGACCTGCTCCAGCAGACGCTCAGGATGCAAGTAAAGGAGCCCAAGTTTGAATCTCAACAGTAGAACGTGGGCCTCGAGACATTCTGCAGTGGGGGAGGGGCCGAGGGCAGGTGAGCCTGGGTGGGGGTGGGGTACCATTCCATGCTGGCCTCTGCAGGTAGGCAAGAACCAGACGTTTCTTCCGCCTTATGCAGTGGCCAGACAATTGTTGAGCGCCTCTTTGGGCAATGTATGGGTTGGTTTTCAGAGTCACAGCACCAAGGTTTGTCTGGATGTTCCCTTTCACTTCTTTATCCATCAACCTAGTTGTTGTCCCTCAACCCGCTCTGCTTCCGTCCTGGCTCTTGACTTACATCCCCAGAGGCTAGACTTTCTGAACAAAATTCGCCATTTATCGTCTGATAAACACTTGGGTATTCATGGCCGCCTGGAACACAATGTTTAAAATTTGGCTTCTCTCAGCAGACCCACCATTTGTGATTGGTGTATGTCCATGTTTCCTAAAGAAGCGGTCCTTGTGTGGCAACCAGCATCCAGCAGGACCCACCTTACTCACGTTCCTGTGTGCTGGAAAGGCCCAGTCCATCCAAAAAGCCGTTGCACAGCCCACGTGTCCAAGACCAGAGATCACTCTGACTTGTTTCCCATATTACGACATTGCTGGTAAGTACTGTATGTTTTACCTTTTAAATGATTTAATGTCACATTTTCAACAAGTCATCCCTTCTCCGGGATCACAATCCACTTGTGCAAAATAGAATATGCAGTGTTGAGTCCTCCTCCCCACCTCTTTCCCCTGTCCACTCAGTCCTCTTTCCAAACGGAAATCAGTGTTACCTGTTTCATTGAAATCTTTTCAGAGACAGTTTGGGCAAGGAAAATTGAATGCAATCCGTTTGCCTTTTCAAGAAGTATTGCTTTGTCTCTGGTTGAAAATTAAAATGTGCGCAGGGAACTGCATCTTGGACTTGTGATGGAAAATGTTGCAGGATAGTGAGAAAATGATTATATGTGTATAATATAAATACATATATATACACATCTATATATATGTATCTATATATTTATACATATATATATATCTATATATACATATCTATGTATAGATATATATATGTACACACCTCTGTCTGTATGACAGGGTCC
Source organism: Phacochoerus africanus (assembly GCF_016906955.1). NCBI lineage: Eukaryota > Metazoa > Chordata > Mammalia > Artiodactyla > Suidae > Phacochoerus > Phacochoerus africanus. Next base: position 69,759 of record NW_025927359.1, read on the forward strand.
TTTTGCTGTACAGCCAAAATAGACAAAGCATTGTAAATCAACTACAATGGAAAACATAACATATTATAAGATCAAAGAGTTCATCTTGCAAAAAAGGAAAAAAGGAAAACAGAAAATTAAATCATGTCCCAGTATATCTGAGTATCTTTACTTTGGTTGCCTTCATACTGATATCGTGGCTCCTCTGTTACTGGACTAGTTTTTGTCACGGGAGTTTCTACATCCTCTTGAAATTCAAAGTACTGAAAGGGCAGAGTGGTCAAGGACAGGCAATAACAATAGTAAATGTCCAGCTCCATTTGAATTTTTCATTTCCCATACACAGTGCCTGCATTTAGCCTGAACTGTGTCCCGTGCAACATTTTGGACATATCTTTACTGCAAGTACTTTCCCTACTTATCTGAAATTTACCTTTCCCTCAGAATCTGCATGTATCTGGCAAGACTAGCCAAAAAGGGTAACATATTAGGCTATTAGGAGTGGGCAGTTCTTGAGAGGATGAGAGCTTGGAGTAGAGACTGAAAGGTGCATTTTGGTCCAACCCAAAATGAAATGGCAAAGGGACCCAAAATCTGCAGGCTCTTTGGATGAAATGGAAATGGAAGAGCCAGGGTATACTATTGAGTGTTTGTGCTTCGTGGGGTTAAGGACAGAAGTAAGGGACAAGAAGACAAAATCTTCTCTTTCCTTCTGTGAAAGAACTGGGATGTCCTAGAGATGTGGGGGGCGGGGGGGTTCCCTTCTTTTTATTGCTTTCTCCTTTTGGGGCCGCACCTGCTGCCTATGGAAGTTCCTAGGCTAGGAGTCACATCGGGCCTGCAACTGCAGGCCTATGCCACAGCCAGAGCAATGTGGGATCCAAGCTGTGTCTGGGACCTACAGCGCAGCTCACGGCAACCCCGGATCCTTATTCTACTGAAGGAGGCTGGGATCGAGCATGCATCCTCATGGATACTGGGCAGGTTGATGTCTGCTGAGCCACAGTGGGAGCTGCTGGCTTTTGCAGGTGTTAAAAAATCCACTGCCCGTGAAGTGGGTGTGGCCCTTGACTCAGTGCCAGCATTTTATCCACCAATGTCCAATCTCCACGTGTACAAACCCACTCCCGTCGACGTCCTAGCCTGCAAGCCCTGCTTAAAAGCTGGTGCATTTCCTGTCTGCATCCCATGCCCTTGCTCTTTAGAATCGAGGCTCATCATTGCCTATGGTCCTGTCTGCATGGGACTCACGGTAGCATCCCTTACACAGCAAAACGGAAACACAAATGAAACAAAGTTCTCTGAATCTTATTTTCACATTGGGAGTTAAGGTCAGCTTATCACGATGCAAACGATAGGAATGAGTATTTGTGTTTTGTGTGGTGAGAAGCGAGGACTCAGGAACTTGTCAAGGGAGGTGAGGGCTGGAAACCTACTAGGACTGCAACCAAATCTCTTGGGAGGCAAGAGTCCCTCTCTGCTGTGGCAGAACGTACAATTCCTCCTGATGTTAGGGTGTTGGGGAAGGAAAGAGAGGTTTCAAGGACTGTTCCACCTTGAGAAAAAGACTTGTGTGGGTGCTTCAGAAGCTTCTTGCCCCTTGCAAAGGAAAATGGACTCAAAAGAGGGTGAGAAGCTGAGGTGAGAGTATTTCATGCAATGCCATGGTGAGCTTTGTATCAAGAAACTCTTGATGGGGCATTGCAAAAATAAACACCTTGGGAGTATTGCTCTGTATCTGAGCTTTTATAATGAAGAAACATTTCAAGGGTTTTCAAACAAGAACTTCATATGAGAAGATTGCTGAGGCAAGCATTGTACCCAGGCATTCAAGAAGGGCGGGCGTCCTTGTTGCTTCCTCCCCTTCTTCAGCCATTCACGCAATTAGTTGCAAGAGTCTCACGTATAGCTCAGACGTAGTATGTGTGAGGGGTTTTTTGTTTGGTTTTGAATTCTTTTTTCCCCAATACAGTTTTTTTTTTTCTACTGCACAGCATGGTGACCCAGGTACGCATGCATGTACACATTCTATTTTCTCACAGGCACATGCTCCATCATAAGTGACTAGGCAGAGTTCCCAGTGCTACACAGCAGGATCTCATTGCTAATCCATTCCAAAGGCAATCATTTGCATCTACCAACCCACCCCACTCCCTCCCCAGATGTCATATTGGAATGAGTCATCTCAGGGGCACGGATACAAACATTGCCTTGTGGAAACACAATGCTCCCGATTCTGCAGTCTTTTTTCTTTTTCTTTTTTCCTTTTTTTTTTTTTTTTTTGTCTTTTGTCTTCTGAGGGCTGCACCTTCGGCACATGGCACTTCCCAGGCTAGAGGTCCAATCAGAGCTGTGGCCCCTGGCCTATGCCAGAGCCACAGCAATGCCAGATCCGAGCCATGTCTGCAACCTACACCACAGCTCACATCAACACCCGATCCTTAACCCACTGAGCCAGGCCAGGGATGGAACCTGCAACCTCATGGTTCCTAGTCAGATTTGGTTGCACTGCACCATGACACAAACTCATTCTTTTTCTGTTTTCTCTTTTTTTTTTTGTATACTACATCAAAATCCTACATCCCTACATCCCAGAGGCAGAGATTATCTAATTAGCTACACTGTAGTTAGGGAAACCAGTCATGGAAGTGGGTATCTCAACGTCCTTTGGACCATGTCCTCTGATTGTTCCTGCAGAGCGCTTTGGGGCAGGCATTGAAAACTGAGGAGAAACATCTCTGCAAATGGATCTCTAGCATCAGAAGACAGTGAATCTTCCACTCCCGCATGGAAATTAAAGGCCCGAGAGATACCAGGTTTGTGTCTTGTGGACTTTTCAAGTCTGTGCCCTTGGGAGCTCTTCGTGTTGTTAGATGTAAGGGGCTTCAGCGGTATCCTGTTGAGTAAGAAGTGCTCTGATGTTGCAGCTGACCAGAAAAGGGATCAGATGGTTCCGGTTTCTTTGGTGAGCATTACAATGTCAGGTCAGTACGGTGAATCTGCTCCTACATACTGTTTGTTGGATTGTCAACTGAAACTCTATGAAGTAGTCCAAAAAGTAGGGAGGGAGAGTAATATTGTTCCCAGAGTACCTGCTGTGTTGCGATTGGCCAAGAGGGTCCAGTTTAGCTCACCAGTATAACCAAAACCTTACAAAGGAAACACCTGTGCATCAACCTTTGTTGCAAAACCTCCGTGTATTAAAGAAATACATGACGAATAAACATTCGAGTAGAACAGATGCATTTGCAAAATTCTCTAGGCATGGCGACAGGAGCAACATCTCTGAAGAGAGTTTCCCAGGTCTAGAATTCCTTGCTAGAGTGGTTCTTTAATGGATCCATCCAATTTGCTAGGGAAAAGAACCTTCTGTTTCTAGAGAAGAAAAAAAAAAAAAAACAGTATACAAAACCCAAGGTACTGCAGCCCGAAGGGCATGAATGTACTTGGCCCAATTTGAGGATTCTGTGCTTAGGCTGGATCTCTCCAAACTTTTATGCGGATCCTATCTAAATGCATGGGTTTCACATATGCAATGTGAACGTGGGGGCTCATCTCCCAAGAGATAGGTTTTAAGAAGAGATGGCCACAGAAGTTCCCAGGGAGAAGAGAGCAAATGCAAATCCTCCATTACAGTCCTCTCTGGTAGTGAGCTCCTGGGCCAGCTCTTCCCATGCCCCCTGCCTGCACACATGCACGTGTCCACTGCTGACTGGGCCGTCGTGCACAGAGACTACCGTCCTCCAGCGGCTCCTAGTGTCTGTTGAGGTGGGTCCGCTGGGGAAGCCAGTAGCGCACCAGGGAGCACAGAGGGCGGTTTCCCAACAGGGGAGCCGCCTGGGGGGGCGGGGCCAGTCGTGGC
>NW_025927360.1:0-50686 GCF_016906955.1 Phacochoerus africanus
AAAAGGAATACCTTTTAAAATTATACCCCCCAGAATTAAATACCTAGGAATAAACCTCACCAAGGAGGTAAAAGTCTTATATGCTGAGAACTATAAAATATTAATCAAGGAAATTAAAGAGGATTCAAAAAAAAGGGAAAGATATTCCATGCTCCTGCATTGGAAAAATTAATATTGTAAAAATGGCCATACTACCCAAAGCAATCTATAGATTCAGTGCAATCCCTATCAAATTACCCAGGACATTTTTCACAGAACTACAACAAACAATCAAGAGATTTATATGGAACCACAAAAGACCCAGAATTGCCAAAGCAACTTTGAGTAACAAAAGCCAAGCAGGAGGCATAATTCTCCCAGGCTTAAGGCAATATTGCAAAACTACAGTAATAAAGACAGTGTGGCACTGGTACCAAAACAGACATAACAGACCAATGGAACAGAGTAGAGAACCCAGAAATATACGCAGACACCTACAATCAATTAATCTTTGGCAAAGGAGGCAAGAACATAAAATGGGAAAAAGTCTTTTGTGGTGCTGGGAAAACTGGACAGCTGCATGTAAATCAATGAAACTGGAACACACCCTCACACCATGCACAAAAATAAACTCAAAAGGGTTTCAAGACCTCAACATAAGACAAGACACCATCAAACTCCTAGAAGAGAACATAGGCAAAACGTTCTCTGACATCAACCGTATGAAGGTTTTCTTGGGTCAGTCTCCCAAGGCAACACAAATAAAACAAATATAAACCAATGAGACCTAATCAAACTGATAAGCTTTTGCAGAATGAAGGAAATCATAAAAAAACCCAAAAGACACCCTATGGAATGGGAGAAAATGGTTTCAAATGTTGCAACCAACAAGGGCTTAATCTCTAAAATATTAAATCTATATCTTTAAAACACTGGTGCAAATTTAATAGAAATTATTGTTTCTTCTCTCTTAAGTTATATGCACACACAACTGCATAAAATTTAAATAGGCTTATTGGTTCAGTGAAGCCCATGCATTAATTTATTTTGCATAAATATCTTTCTTTACATGATAAATATATATTGAGCACCTATTTTGCAGCCAGAACTCTACTAGGCCATGGATTACAGCCTGAAAAATTAGATGTGCCTTATTTTTTGTGATGTTTAAAATCTGTGGAGGGTAAATGACTACTAATAACTAATGACTAATAATTATTATGAGACAAAGAACATAGGTATCTGAGAGTACTGAAAAATTGATAATCAGGGAAGAATTCCTTGAAAACATAATAATCGAATTGAAATTTAATTTTTTTAATTGAACTCAGAGACTTTAATACGTGAAAATGTAATGCGACTATCAAAAAGGAGGAGCAATAGATAAATTAAAATGCAGTGACGGAGTCCCCATCATGGCTCAGCAGAAACAAATCTGACTAGCATCCATGAAGACGCAGGTTTGATCCCTGGACTTTCTCAGTGAGTCAAGGATCCGGCGTTGCCGTGAGCTGTAGTGTAGGTCACAGACTTGGCTTAGAACCTGCATGGCTGTGGCTGTGGCTGTGGCATAGGCCAGCAGCTGCAGCTCCGATTCAACCCCTAGCCTGGGAACTTCCATATGCTGCAGGTGCAGCCCCAAAAAGACAAAACAAAACAACGCAAAAAAACCCAATAACTATCTAAGAGTTGCCCAAGCTTATCTATGAAAACTTTTTTTCCTAGAGCATCTCACAGAATTCAGGGAAATAATGACTACGTTCCTTGGGACTGTTCAGGTTGCAAATAGTGGAGACCAAACATCAGCTTAGAAACCCTTGGCTTGGGTAAGCAAATCAAAGGCAGGACAGGGAGGCAGCCTCAACGGACAACTGGAGTAGCTTATAATAGTTAACATTTACTGCTCGATGACCATGTGCCAGACATCGTTCAACATGCTTCACACAGGTTCATTTGTTCAATCTCACAACAGCCCCATGAGTTAAGGACTATTATTATCTCCTTTTTACAAAAGTAGAAACTCAGGTTCAGAGAGATGGTTTCCCAAGGTTACCTAGGCAGTCTGACTCCACGTCTGCACTTGGGACCAGCCCTTGGACCCACTTTTCATAGTGTGTCTCCAGGGACCTCAGGGCTGTTAAAGTCAGTTCTCTCGGTGTGACTCTTGCGTCCTTGAGTCTATTTAATTCCCTTCAGCTCTCAGCAGGAGACTAGCCCCAGCCTGCCTCTTAGCTTGGGCTCCTCACCTCCTTTCCAAGACAGGGCTCCTCCCTCTTCATGTTCTATTAAAAACTTTCTTAACTGGTAAGAATAACAAAAATAATAATACACCCTCTGAAAATAAGTAAAATATAAAATGCATAAGTTGGTTAAAAAACAGTGTAACTATATAAATATGTCCTCACAATTTGTTACCTCTCATTGATTCTTCAATAAAGGCATTACACCATTCTAGGTAATGTGATAAACAAGACATTATAGACCTTACATTGTACCATGGAGAGAAATGGTTATTAATAATACAATTGTAGACCTATATTATTTAATTGTACAGTTGTATTATTTAATTATAATTATCATAAATTCTTTGATGGAGAGGAAATCAGAATCAGATGTAAGAAGACTTCAGGATTCCAAGAATGATGTCAAATGACCCCCTTCATGGTAGATTATGCACTTATTTACTATGAGATATATTTCTTCTCCAGAGATTCCTTGTTTGTGTATCAATTGTAGATTTTTGGTTTGCAGTTATTCTGAAGTTTTGATGTAAGAGTTTATATGTATATGAGATTGTTTTAAGTTGTTCTCTTAACTGCAAGTTCACCTCCAGTGTCCTGCATTTGTACCCACCTCTTCTCATGATTTCTGATTTTGGTGGTATAATCGTGCATGGATGATTTCATATCTTTACTGTATATATATACCTTTACTGGTGAGCCTTGTCATTTGTGGAATTTTTGTTTCCTGTTGCTGTCTTTTCTTTTCTGCCTAGAGAAGTTCCTTTAGTATTTGATGTAAGCCTGGTTTAGTGTTGCTGAATTCTCTCAACTTTTGCTTATCTGAGAAGGTTTTGCTTTATCCTTCAAATCTGAATGAGAGCCTTGCTGGGTAAAGTAATCTTGGTTGGAGGTTTTTTCCTTTCATCTTGTTAAGTATATCATGCCACTCCCTTCTGGACTGCAGAATTTCTGCTGAAAAACCTTATTGGGGTTCCCTTGTATGTTATTTGTTTCTTTTCCCTAGCTGCTTTCAAGATTTTCTCTTTGTCTTTAATTTTGGTCAGTTTGATTAATATGTGTCTTGGTGTATTCCTCCTTGGGTTTATTTTATGTGGTACTCATTGTGCTTCCTGGATTTGAGTGAGTGGTTCCTTTCCCATGTGTGGGAAGTTTTTGGCTATTATCTCTTGCAATATTTTTTAGGTCCCCTTCTCTCTCTTCTCCTTCTGGCACCCCTATAATATGGATGTTGCTGCATTTAACATTGTCCCAGAGTTCTCTGAGACTCTCTACATTTGTTTTCAGTCTTTTTTCTCTTTTCCATTCTGCATCCGTAATTTCTATTAATCTGTCCTCCACCTCACGTATTCATTCTTCTGCTTCCTGTATTCTGCTGTTGGTTGCTTCTAGTGAATTTTTTATTTCAGTTATTGTGTTTTGCATCTCTTCTTCTTCATGTTTTATATCTTGCATCTCTTTGGTCAGTGTTTCCTGTAAGTTATCCATCTTTACCTCCAGTTTATTCCCAATGTCTTGCATCATCTTCAACATCAACAATCTAAGTCTTTTTCCTGGAGGCTAAGAACCTCCTCATTGCTTAGCTGGTTTTCTGGGGTTTTTCCTTTCTCCCTCATTTGAGTTATAGTCCTCTGTCTTTTCATTTTTATAGGTTTTTGGTGTGGTGACCTTTTTACAGATAAAAGGGTTGTAGCCTCTCTTACTTCTGGTGTCTGCCCCCCTTGTGGCTTAAGTCTGTATGGGGGCTTGCTGTAGGCTTCCTGATGGGAGGGGCTGATGCCTGCTCACTGGTAGGTGGAGCTGATTCTAATCCCTCTGGTGGGTGGGGCTTAGTCTCTGGATGAGATTAGAGGCAGCTGTGTGCCTGAGGGGTCTTTAGGCAGCCTCTTTACTGAAGGGGTGGGGCTGTGATCCCACCTGGATTGTTGTTTGCCCTGGGGCTTCTCAGCACTGACTGACAGGTGTGGCCAGATTTTCCCAAAATGACTACCTCCAGAGAAAGGCATGCTGCTGAATATTCCCAAGAGTTTTGCCTTCAGTGTCCCTCCCTCACAGCAAGCTGCATTCGCCCCTGTTTTCCCAGGATGTCCTCCAAGAACTGCAGTCAGGTTTGACCCAGATTCCCATGGAGACTTTGCTTTGCCCTGGGATCCAGTGCATGTGAAAGTCCGTGTGCACCTTTAAAAATGGGGTCTCCCATTTTCCCCAGTCCTGTGGAGCTCCTGCGCACAAGCCCCACTGGCCTTCAATGCCAGATGCTCCAGGGGCTCTTTCTCCCAGTGCTGGATCCCCACACTTGAGGGTTTGATGTGGGGCTCAGAACTCTCACTCCTGTAGGTGAGTCTGTCTCTGTGAACCAGTTAGTTTTCAGTCTGTGGAGCTTCCCACCTGGGAGGTATGGGGTTGTTTATATCGTGAAATCACCCCTCCTACCTCTTGATGTGGCCTCCTCTTTTTCTTCTGGAGTAGGGTATCTTTTTTAAGGTTTCTGGTCCATTTGGGTGCGGATTGCTCAGCTTTTAGTTGTGAATTTTGTTGTTTTTAGGAGAGAAGTTGCACTCCAGTCCTTCTATTCCACCATCTTAATCCTCTCTTGTTTTTTTTTCTGCAGAAGGGCTGTGAGTGGCCGAATTGAAATTTTAGAAATGAGTAAAAGTTAGTAGGAAGCAATGAGAGTGGGAAAAAAGTAATCTAGGAGGAGGGAAAATCATGGGCAAATGCCTATGATGAAAGAGTGCATTATCTACAAGAGGAAATTTCACAAGGCTGTTTTCCTGGAGATCAGAAAGCGAGGAAGGGAAGATATAAGATGTGGATGGAGAGGAAAGAATATCCTTGTCTAATGTATTAAGGATTTCATTCTCTATCCTCAGAGAACTGGAGAAAACTCTATAAAGTTTTTCCTCATGCCATATATACATATTAAATGAGATTTAAAAATTAATGAAGCTCTCTGAGACCCTCAAAAAATGTATGTCATTTCTTTAGAAAAATATTTCCTATATTGTTCTCAACATTTTTCATGATGGTAGTCCTTAAACCAAGTTCATCTGAATGAATATTATTTTTATGAGCTTTTTGCAGGCTCCAAAATAGAAAGTAAACATTTTTGCTTTCTAGTATAGTCATTTTCAGAGAAGTCATGTTCAAAGCAGTAACTATAAGAAAATAAATTAGCAATTAAAAAAAAATTAAATCAACTTTAGTCCAGAATCCATCTTTTCTACCACATTCTTATTTTATGTAACTGTGATTTTATTTTCCATAAATTCACTAGAGAAATGTGTACAAATTTAGTCATAATATAAAAATAATTCCCTAATTAAACCACCACTTATTTAATTAGTACCCACTCAGACATCCCTCTTAGTTTAACATAACATTTGTCTTAACCCATTATACCAATTAATTTGTCAACATCTGAATAAATTTCTTGCTAATGTGCATTCATACATATCTATCATCATCATGTGTCTATTTACCCTGAAAAACCAAAATATTATTAAAAATGCAAGTGAATTGCAAATTTAAACTGTACCACTTGCAACCAGTGCATGGTTTAAAGAAGCTTGAGGAAATGATATTAGGGATATTCTGACATCTCAGACAAAGTATTATCAAATAAAGACTATGGTAACAGTTTATACTTACTGAACACTCGCTATGTGTTAGGCACCATTTTTAGATAGTTATTTAATACTCTCAACAAACTTATGAAGGAGGTTTTCTAATTACCTTCATTTTTAGATGGAGAAAAGAATTCTCACAGTGGTTAGTAACTTGTCTCTGTAACTTAGCTCAAAGATTATGAGCTGACTAGGGCAACAAATGCAAGCAGTCTGAACCAGATCATACAGCACTCTACTGTCTCTTGGATTGGCAAAATTAAACCAGTTGAAAGAAAAATAAAAGAATGATATGATTAGTCTTTCAAAGAGAATGACTTGAATATCAGAGGATTAGAGGAAGCTATTGGGAAGATTGATCAGATCCTTGAATAATTTGCAGATGTGACTATTTGTATTACTGTATTTTTAAAATTAAATTTAAAAAATATACTGGGCTAATATGAAATTTGGATGGAATAGTCACAGATAAACAATTCATGGTTTCTAAAAAATAATGATCAGCCTACTTTCTGTTAAATATATGACAGATTATAATGGTCTTTTTTAAATATAGTAAAATTTCTGAAATCCTAATTAAAACTTTTTTTTTTTTTACTATTTACCAAGGAATTTTGATTTGTATTTGCTGTGAATACTTTTGTTTGGTTTGCTTTTGAATGTCTGATTCTCCACTTTAGCTCCTAATTGCATGAAACATTTGTGGAATGCAATATACTGCCTCCCTCTAGAATAATCTAAAGAACAACATTCCTTTTTCCTTTCACTGGCATCCCAGCCTCAGCTAATCATTCACTCCTTCTTGGGACTTTGAGTCTTAAAAGAGTCATGTGAAATGCAAGTACCACTGAGAAAGTATTATGATAGGAGTGGTTGCAAGAGACTATGGCAGAAATCTACCAGTACCTCTTGTGACTATTTATGATGATGAAAAGGGCAAAGCAGTGATAGTGCCCCACCTGGCTGATCTGGGTCTCCTTAATCTTTGGTCTAATTTGGCACCATACCTCCCCTCACTATGATTTTCCCATCAGTTTCTCTCAAGTGCTGTGTTAGCTCCTGACCTCCAGGAAGCAGATGCCAAGACAAGAGTAAATATACAAGTTATGCTTTCACTTAAAAGGATAAAGGGCAGGGCGCCAGACCAAAAAAAAAAAAAAAAAAAGACCTCTGTTTCTGAGGTCTCAGGTATGGTCTGAGATGACAGCACATGGAGCTAAGAGGGAAGGAAGGTGGGTGATGGTGCCTTCTCAGGAAGCATTGGTATGGCCAACAGTCCTCCAGTTAAAAGTGCCTATTCAAACAGTCCCAATTCTTCCAGGAGCAGGCCTGTCTTACAGCCCCTTCATTGCTTAGGCATTGCCTGGGAACAGCCTGTGGTAAGCATGACTTTGGGCTAAATGTGATGCATTTTGGTACACAGGAACCGGAGCTCTTGGTCAGTTGTATTCCTTGTAGTTAAGGTCTGCAAGGTATATTTTTATGGTGACTACTCTTAATTTTCAAATGCCTACAAGGGCATTTCCCTCTAATTTATATCTTTAATCAAATTAATGTCCCACCTGCCTTTGTCTTCCAAGTGGTTGAATGGGACAATTCCAAACGCCATCTTACTGCCTGTCTTCTGTCTTTTTGGCCCACTCTTGACACCACCTGTGTTCATTCAGGTCCTCTGAGAAGCAAACATCAAGATGAGATGAGAGATACATGATATTTATTGGAGGAACATCTGAAAAAGGAAAGGAAAGGGAGCCCAAGAAACCTAGGCAGGCCTTAATACCATGATGCTAGTCTGACACCTGTGAAGGCAAGTGGGAAGAACGGGAGACTGTGTAGGAAGATTTATAGACTGCAGCACAATTCTCTCGTTTCAGCCAGATTGATAGGATGTACTTGAGTTAGAGTTACCATAGTCTCTGTAGCAATAGGGACTTTTTCACTCTTACCTTTTTTTCCCCAACTACTTAATACCCTGTATTAGTTTCCTATAGTTGTCATAATAAAGTGCCACAACCAGGTTTCTTAAAACAGCAAAAATTTATTATGTCACAATTCTAGATGTGAGAAGTCTGAAATCAAGGTGTCAGCAGGACCAGTTCCTACCAGGGCCTCTGAGGGAACATCTGCCCTATGCCTGTCTCCTAGATTCTGATGGTGGCCAGCAATCCTTCCCTCTCCTTGGCCCACCAACACATATATCCAGTCTCTGCCTCTGTTTTTACATGACTTTATGCCTCTATCTTTACAACATCTTCCTTCTGTATTTTTATCTATCTTTGTATTCAGATTTCTCTTTTTGTATAAGGATGCCAGTCATCAGATCAAAGCCCATCCCAATATAGTATCATCTCATTTTAAGTTGAATACATTTATAGAGGCTCTATTTTCAAGTAAGGTCAGATTCTAAGGTTCTAGGTGTAGGTAAATTTTAGTGGGACAGTAGTAGATCCAGTATGTACCCTTTCTCCCTTCTGGCCTAGCTAACTCCCAGTCTTTCTTCAGATTCAGTCCAATTTTCACTTACATGACTGGGTCCATTTTCCCTATTAGCTTCATAACATTATATCCTCTTTGTAGCATTATCTCAGGATGATATTATATTTACGTGTGTGATTCTTGATGTCCATCTTCTTCTGCTAAACTGTATGCTTAAAGGTCAGAATTTATCTTTTTTTTTACTCACTACTGTATACCTTGAATATAGCACAGTTCCTAACGTATATAATAGGCACAAAGATTAAAATACAAATAAGTAAAAAAAAAAAAGTTCAGATTCTGAAATAAAGAACAAAAAGGAAGGGTGGTAGAGGGTAGTAATCACACTGTGGAAACACTTATACCCACAGGTGCGAGAAAAGGGGGCACAGAGAGAAACCACCCCTCCTTTGTTCACCGCTCACATTTTAATTATGCCAAAGAGACTGCCCTAGATTGGGCTTGAACTTTGGTTAAGGAAGTTAGAAAAGTGATAATTAGAGATATGAAGGTAAAAGGGAGGAAAGAAGAGAAGGACAAAAAATTGCAAGTAGAGGCAGTGCACTGGCTAAGCTGGATTGGGCTGCCCTTGAGAAGGATGATTAAGGCAGGCCCTGACTACATGACAGTAGTTAATGTCTGTCTATGATCAAAAATAAATTACAAGTTTCTTTTTCCAAACATAAAGCTGCACATTATTAGCCCCACAGAGATATCTAAGTATACTAAAGCACACTTCTTGTTCTGTATGGAAGTCTCTGTTTTGTCAATGTGAAATTTAAAAAAAAAAAAAAAGTGAGACTGGCGAAATTGTATGAAACCAGAATGGGGGAGAAACAAAAGGAATTTTCAGTGGCAATGTTAGCAGACAGAAGGCACTATCCACAGGTGGCCTCTCATAATTAGACTTAAAAATATGATTCAAAGAGAAACAAGTGCAAAGAAATAACATCTGAAGAAAATGGAGGAAATAGATAACCAAATGGAACCTAGAAGAATGAAACGGATGATGCACCCAAAAAATATTCTGTGTTTTATAAATCCACCCACTAGCCAAGCTGTCTTTTTCAAACTTATAAATTTTTTCCAAAAGTTCAGGCTTCTATGCTTTCATTGTTTTAAGTGTGATGCCATTCTCAGTAGTACAAATCTAAGAGCAAGAGAGGTCACCTATTTTTAGCAGGACTAGGTGGGGAGGGACAGCAGCGGATATTGGTTCAAATCTGAGTTCAGTGTCCTGCAGAATTCAGAAGGCTTTGCTAACCAAGTAGGACTTGAAAGTGCTAATAAATTATTTTACTTTAAGTTCCTATTCCCTTGCAAATGTTAAATTTCAGGTAAAATTCAGTTGAAATCCTACCAGTCTATGGTTGCTCACATGTTTTTCATTAAGAAAAGCTGATGAAGAAGGAAAACTTTTTGACAATTGTCATTGTGACTGCTAATAATTTCCATTATCTTACTGGCAACTTTTGGTGATATTTGATGCTTCAGAAAGTGTTAAAATAGAACAATTCTTGCCTTAGGAGTTGTGAATGTAAATAAATGTTACACATCTGTTCCCAAATCTCCACTCTTAAATGATTTGGGGAGTCAGTTGAAGCTTTAAGAATAGTTGGATAAAATATTCATAATACAACCAAAGGAGAAAAGCATTTATTTTTTGCCACTCAGACTTGAAATGCATCCATTTAGGTTTTGTTTTGACTCAGATATCATGATATTTTGTACCCCTCAATTAGAAAACACCTTTCTAGGAGTTCTTTAAGTAAGGGGTCATTGTTGTCTTACTTAACTTTTAAGTAAGGGGTCATTGTTGTCTCTTGGAAGGGCATGGGCTTGGGCATCAGATAGGAGTGGTTGCAAACACCAAGTCTGCATTTTTATTAGTTGTATAAACACAGGTGAAGCACTTTGCACCTCTGGACTGTGAAATAAGCAATCAATAAATTTGTTTTCTTCTTTCCTCTTTCTCAGTGTTCAGCCTAGAGTTCTTTAAATACCATAATTATTTGTTGATGATTTCACAGAATTTCAGATAAGAGTTACACTGGCAGTTGGATTCCTATTGCCTTCTTCTACTGGTCTTTTATCAGTTACCCTGATATTAACATCATCATTGTATTTCCCATTGGCACATTTTTATTAACTTTTGCATGAGGAAAATATTCTAAATAACTGTTCTCTGATTTTAATTGACAGTTTCTTAACTTGCTTTTGAAGGTTTGTACTCTTTTGCTCCTGGGAGCAGGGGGTCAGAGTCCAAGAAAAAAGATAAAATCTGGAAGAAATATTGTAGCCACCAAAAATTAATGAGAAACTCATCTGCCTTAACTGTTATTTTGCTTGGAACTTTCTTTACCCCAGGCTTCAATAAATAAATAGAAGGAGTGAAACTAGTATAGAAAATGAGAATATCCAAACACAACTTCAAGCAGAGAAATTGATCATTTTAACCTACAGGGATAATGATACATTAGCTTCTTAGAAAAGAAAAAAGAGGCATCTTACTATGCTAGTTATGAAGAATGGAAGTCATTAAAGAGCTAAAGAACTACAGGGATGTAATTATGAGAAAGGACTAAACTAGTGGATGAATAATAAGCCTTGATAAAAAAGAATCTGAAGGAAGGATTAGGAAAATTGGATGATGCTTAAATACTAGGAATAGTCCTAATATTTAATTTTAATAAAGGGAAAATTATTTCACAAAACTAAGCATATGTGCACACACACATCAAATTAAACAGGAGAAAATGGAAAGAGAAAGAAGAAAATGTCTCAAGAAAACCACATGAAATATCCACAAATGTCTTGGAAAATTGATCTTATACTCTATTTCATCAAATGTCGCCATCCTGTTAGCATCTATCCCTTTTCTGAAGCACTGCAATACTAGTGGATGAAATGCTGTCTCTCAGAACTGTTGAGCATTGTGTAGGGTTAGCTTCTTGTTGCCGTGAGTCATTTACTCAGAAGCGCAGAGACCTTGGTTTCAGTAATGATACACATGCACGTAAACACATTCACACAATATGGATTAACTTTATACATATGATGTTTAGAGGATCCAGGAAGAAATACCATAAAAAGGTAAGAAATTTCCAAAGACTTAAAGTCAAGTGCTGAGTTGTTGCCATTGTGTATTTTTACTCCTAAAGCACAAAAGCGGTTGGTAGCCTTGATGTTATCATAGAGGGCAGTTGTTGCCAAACTATATGGAAATAAAGCCTCAGTAGAAATAGTGTCTTCAGAAATGGCTGCCACTAATTCAGGGTCTTATCTAGCAACAAATGATATATTGATTTAGTTGTGTTAGAAAAAAGAAAGAAAAGAAAGGAAGGAAGGAGGAAAGAAAAGAAAGAGGAATAAAAGGAGCAAATACTTCTATGGAAATTCATTGAGATATAACTTATGAGTAGCCCCTATAAACTATTGCTTAAATTTATGATGTAATATATCATTTTTTTGGCAAGAGGTTTTAACACAAACATCATGTGAGGCACATTAATATAGAAAAATAGCTATGATGAGATGATCAGAGGCTTAATCAGCTATCTTCCTAACATCCTTTTCTATTCTAACTCTTAAAAAGGGGTGAGGGCAATATAATTTTAAATTTGCATACTTAGAATATATACAATATAATTTAAAATTTGCATACTTAGAATGCTGATGGAAAGATCAACCATAGCTTTTTGCTCCTATCCCTAAGTTAACAGAAAGAAAGGAAAATGGTTATAGCACTGTAATTATTAGTAACATTACTAGTAAAAAAAAAAATTACTCTTAGAAAGGAAAAAAATGAGATAGAGAAGTGTTAAGAAAATAGTATTACTTTAAGCTGTAACTCTTCCTAAGGAAGACATTGCTAGTACAGGCTTTTTCTCATGCAGATGTAGAGAGATAAATATGACCTATGAATGTATCTGACTTCCATGGAAAAATGTATTTTATGAATCCAAGAATGAAGATTGACTAAAGTATCTTAACCAGTCCACCCTTTAAGGAAACTCTCAATTTTAAAAGCCAAGGACCTTGAGACTTAAAATAGACTCAGGATTATAATGTAAAGTAATTACAGCATAATGTAATTATAAGGTACATTAAAATCCCTCCTTTTCTTAAGGTGCTACATTGATATGACTATCTTTCCTACTTTCTGGAGAAACAGAATTGTTTAATGTGCCACGCTCCTAGCAGTTTAATGCTCTTCTTGAAGCCCTAGAAAAAATTAGAATAATATTAAGAGGAACAAAACACAAAACACACCAAGAGCTACAGCAAACTTGCTTCACTGAAGCTAATAATGTTCAATATGAATGGACTTTAGAAGCAGTTTTACCAAAATTTTTCAAAGCACATTTTCTAATAATTAAATTCTTAATTCTTTGAAAATTAGTAAGACTAATTATCACATTTATAGAATTTTGCCGCCTCAGTCAGTTCTAGGTGGAAGTTTTAGGTGGCCTAATAAATCCATAGATGTTTCTTTCCAGGATTATGGATCTCAGTAGAAAAATATCATTTTCAAGAAGTCATTCCTATTTAAGAAAGATGTCTCAAAATTCACTGACTTGTGTGGCAAATTATGATTAATTCTCTTTTGTCTTGTTTGAGCTTGTTTAAGTGGCCAATCTTTCCAATATTCCTGGTTTTTAGTTTCTACTTCCTTGAACTTCACAGTGTTAAAACTTATATACAGCGTCACCTGTCTAACCTGTGGCATATTTGTAATTTATTCATAGGTGCCCATGAGCTCTAAGGGACTAATGGCATATTATTTCTCTTGTCTTCTGAAGTATCCTCAGTTCTTATCATTGATCACTAAATGTTTGCCAAACACTTGCTTACTGCTACTTTTGCATCATACAAATGTTCATTACTTAACCTATGGAGATGTTTGTACTACTTCACTAGTTAAATTTCTCTATACAATTTCATCTCAAGAAATGATGAAGAAATAATTGAGACAGAAATAATTTAATACCTGCTTCAAAACAATCATCACCTAAAATGAGATACAGGACATTTTATTTTTAAATGTCATTTTTTAATCCCTTGGAAATAAGAAACAGGTGTAGTCTGAGTCAAGCCAATTTAGTTAATTAACTACAGTATTCTCTGACACAAATCATATAAACAAGTGCTACGATTCAAGTCACATGTTGTAATGTACAGCCAGAAGAACGATTTATGAAATTAATGGATACATGAAAAATACCATTTTAGCTTCATAAAGATATTAAAAGTGCTTTTTTTGTTTTGTTTATGGACTTAAACATTTTTATTTATTTTATTTTATTTATTTATTTTTTTTGCCTTTTCCAGGGCCGCTCCCGCGGCATATGGAGGTTCCCAGGCTAGGGGTCGAATCGGAGCTGTAGCCACTAGCCTACACCAGAGCCACAGCAACGCGGGATCCGAGCCGCGTCTGCAACCTACACCACAGCTCACGGCAACGCCAGATCCTTAACCCACTGAGCAAGGGCAGGGACCGAACCCGCAACCTCATGGTTCCTAGTCAGATTCGTTAACCACTGCGCCACAACGGGAACTCCTTAAACATTTTTAAAAAGTGAAATTCATCACCTAGTTGTAATCATGAATCCATGGATACTTTCTGGAATTTTAAAACAATAACTGAGTGCTTCCTATATGCTATGAACTGATGTAAGATCTGAGGATTCAGCAGTAGAGAAGATACACATAGTTATTATTCTTAAGAGCTTACATTATAGAAAGAAAACAAAATACATGAGTAAATAACTGGACAAGGAAATTTCAGAGATTGCTAAATATTAATTAATTAATTCAATAAAAACTTATTAAACTTCAGTCATGCACTAGGTTTCAAATGCTAGGGCCATGGCTGTGAAAAAAAAAAAAAAGTTCAACTCAATTCTCAAGAAATTTTTTTATTTAGTGAGAGAGGCAGATAATAGCATCTTAACTCTGTGTTACTATAGATAATAATGAATGTTTTTGTTTGTTTGTTTGTTTTAGGGCCTGCACCCTCAGCCTATGGAAGTTCCCATGCTAGGGGTGGAATTGGAGCTGCAGCGTGGGATCGAGCCACATCTGCAACCTACACCACAGCTCAGGACAATGCCAGATCCTTAACCTACTGAGTGAGGCCAGGGGTCGAACCTTAGTCCTCATGGATACTAGTCAGATTTGTTTCCGCTGCGCCACAACAGGAACTCCTAATAATGAGTATTTTTAAAATAAAAATGAAATAGGAGGTTGTGGTTGAGTGACTGGAGAAGAATAAGGGAGGGTTATTTAGATATATGGTGGCCAAGAAAAGGTAAAATTTGATGTGAGACCTGCTGAAATTCAGGCAGGGAGCCTTAAGAGCATTTAGGAGAAAAGAGTTCCTGTCAGGTACAATGGAACCTGTATTTCATATGATCTGTTGTTCAACATTAAGTCAAGTGATTTAACTAGTAAAGGCTATTTTTATCTCCTATTTATTGGCAAACTAATTCCATTGGGAATTTATATAACAGAATGTACAAATGGGCATCTTCCTTAATGTCCTTGCTGAGGATTTTACCCAGTGTATGGAACATTAGATATCAAGTTGAGCGTTAAACTAAACTCTGTATAATAATTTATTTACAGCAATTGAGTTAGCTCTATGGCTTTTAACTCACTTTAAGAATGTAAGATTTCTTGAGAGGGGAGAGCATGTGTGAGATCTTCCTGAGGAAGGAGGAACTATTGCTTCCTCCTTCCTCAGGAAGATGTGGGATCATTTCATTTTCCTGGGAATTTTTGGATTTTTGTTTAAAATAATTTCTACATTTTCAACATACACAAACATTATTGATTTTATTATATCAACCTTATATTCTATGGCCTCTATAAATTTATTGGGATTTATCATGTAGATGCTCATATTGTCTACAAATAAGAGATTTTTACCTATTACTTTGCAGTTTTTAATGTTTTTGGTGCATTTTTTCCCCCAGCCTTATTAAGTGGACTAGGATCACCAGTGTAATGTGAAATATTTGTTTACACTGTGTTAAGGACCTTTTGTCTCTAAGTTCATAAGACAGATGACTGTAAAACTGTAGTTTTTCTTTTTTTTGAGTAATGTCTGCATGCTCTTTATTTCAGGGTAATACTTAAGTTGGAAAATATTTTCTATTTTCTGATAATATTAGTATAGAAATTGTATTGTTTCTTCCTTGAATATTTTGTAGAATTTGCAAGTAATACAATCTGGGTCTAGATTCTAAACTTTGTGTAAGTTATTAACTTTAACTTCTATTTATCTAAAAGATACAGGAGCATTAATCATAGCATTTATATTTTTTCTAATAAATTTCATCAGTGGGTTCTTCTACATAATTTGTTTTTTTATCAGTATTATCAAATTTATTGTGATGTTTGTTTATAATGCCTTATAATTTTATTGTCTGTAGATCTCCAGTGATGTCCCTCTTTCATTTTTAATAGTAGTAATTTGTGTTTCTTCCTTTTTTCTTTTTTCTTGACCAGTATGACTAGGAGTTTATTAGTTTTATTGATCTCTTTCTAGTGTCATTGATTTTTGTGTTTTAAATATCATTTGTTTCTGCTCTTATTTTTGTTCATTTTTTTCTTCCACTGGCATTAGGTTTTAATTTACTCTTCTTTTTTAAAAAAAAAACTAATGGTATAAAATTATATCACAGACTTCATACTTTTTTTTTCTAATAAAAGCAATATAATGCTATAAATTTTCCCATAATAACTGTACCTCATAAACTTTCATATGTTCATAATTTTTATATGAATTCTTTGTTTTCAAAGTACTATTTTCCTTTGTGATGTTTTATTTGACCAAAGAAGTATATTGTTTAATTTCTAAATATTTAAGATTTTTTCATAGATCTTTATGTTATGGGTTTCTAGTATAATTCTATTATGATTGTAGAACATTTTGTTTCATTTCAATCTTTTAAATTCATCAAGATTTCTTTATAATTCAGAATATGATCTACCATGGTCTATGTATACCTGAGAAGAATGTGTATTTGCTGTTGCTGGATCTGGATGGGATATCCTGTAAATTTGCTGTTGCTGGATAGGACATCCTGTAAATGTCAATTAGGTCAATCATGATGATAGTTTTGTTCAAATCTATATTCTTACTGTTTTTACATCTATCTCTTCTACCGGTTTCTAAGAGACATGTTGAAGACTCTAACAATACGTGTAAATTACTCTTTCTCTTTTTAGCTGTAGCATTATTTTTCTTTATTATTAAAGCTCTGTCATTACCTGTATACACATTTTGAATTGTTAGAACTTAACTAATCTAATTGTTGTATGTGTGTGTGTGCCTGTGTGTGTATCTGTATTTATACATCTATGTGTTCTTTATCTCTGGTATTGAATCTTGTTCTGAAGTTTACTTTGTCACTAATACTACTATAGCTTCTCCTGATTTCTTTTGATCAGAATTTGCATTGTATATAATTTTCCATCTTTTTACTTTTAACCTATGTCTTACATTTTAAGTGTATTTCTTTTGCATGGTATGTAGTTTGGGTCTTTATTTGTTATCCAGACTGATAATCTCTTTTAATTGGCTATTTAGAACATTTCATGCAATTTTTATATAGTTGGGTTTGAAGTTACTATCTTATTTTATTTTCTAATTGGGGAAGCTGTTCTCAGTACTCTTCTTTTTCTGACTTATTTTAAATTAGTTGAATTTTTATTATCAGTTTATATGTATTATTAACTTGTTATAATTCTTTTAATTTTTATTGGTTTCTAGGATTTATAAAATACATTTTTAACCTTGATTTTGTCC
Source organism: Phacochoerus africanus (assembly GCF_016906955.1). Taxonomy (NCBI): domain Eukaryota; kingdom Metazoa; phylum Chordata; class Mammalia; order Artiodactyla; family Suidae; genus Phacochoerus; species Phacochoerus africanus. Next base: position 17,136 of record NW_025927360.1, read on the forward strand.
TCCCAATCATATAGTGTCATATAGTGTGAGTATCTTGAACTTTACCTATATTATTACACACTTTCACTCTACATATGTTATAAACCACAAAATACAATGTTGTATTTATCTTAGGTATTCAATTATCTTATGAAGGGATTAAAAATTTTTTAGGATTTCCTGTTGTGGCTCAGCAGTAACGCATCCAGCCAGTATCCATGAGGATGTGGGTTTAATCCCTGGCCTTGCTCAGTGGGTTAAGGATCCGGTGTTGCTGTGAGCTATGGTGTAGGTCACAGACTCAGCTCAGATTTGACCCCTAGCCTGGGAGCCTCCATATGCCACACATGTGGCCCTAAAAAGAAAAAAACAAAAAATATAATTTTTTTCAGTTGCCTTTTACTTTGGCCCACAATATTACCATTTCCAGCGCTCTTTATTATGTGCATCTTTGTATTGTGTGTGTGCATGTGTATATGTGTGTGTACTTGTATTTTTGTGTGCATGCATAATATCTTAGTTTCTGTGTGGTATCGTATTCCTTCTGTTTGAAGAACTTCTTTAAGTATTTCTCAACTTTCAGCAGAGAATTTTGTCATTTTTTTGGCTGAAAAGATTATTTCATCTTCATTTTGAAAGTGTTTCTTTTTGCTTTCAATACCAAAAAGGTGTCATTGTATTATCTTCTGACATGTATAATTTTTGACTGGAAGTCTGCTATAATTCTTATCTTTGTTCCTCTGTATGTAGTAGTACCTCCTTCATCCTCCTGGCTGCTTTAGTGGTTTATCTTTCATTTTCAGCAGTTCAGTTATCATGTACATAGATTTATTTTTCTTTGATTTTTATTCTACTGAGTTCTTAAATTGGTGGTTAGTTTCTGTAATAGGTTGAAGGATGCTCCCTCCCCAAAAAGATATGTTCACTCTAATATTTGAGACCTTCGAATGTGACCATATTTGGAAGGAAGGTAATTAAGTACATTGTAAATGTAATTAATTAAAATATTTTGGGATAGCATCATCCAGGATTATCTGGTGCCCAGTGTCCTTATAAAAGACACATAGAAGAGAGACACAGAGGGTAGGCCATGTGAAATGAGTTATGTAACCACAAGCCAAGGAATATCTGGAGTCATAGGAAACTGGAAGAGTGAAAAATACTCTCTCCTAGAGCTTGTATAGGGAGTGTGACCCTGGATACACCTTGATTTCAGGCTTCTGGCCTCTAGAACTGTGAAAGAATGATTTAAAAAAAAAAAAAAAACAGAAAGCCACCAATTTGTGGTAATTTATTACATCAACACAGGAAAACTACTACAATTGTTTTTTGCTCTTTGCGGAAACTTTGCTTTCGTTTCTTCAACTATTTCCTGAGCTAATATGCTCGTGAATGGAATGTATCGTTGATTCATCTTTTTGTTTGTTTATAACATTTCTACATAGTTTACGTGGTATCCTTCTCTTCGTCCATTTTCCTGCATTTTGTCTATCCTAGCAAATGCATTTTGCTCATACCTCTTCTGCGTGAACATATGAACTTAAACTTAGCCTCTGAGTTAGAGAGTTTTTGGACCTTCTTTCAGAGGCTTCAGTTTTATTCTCTGTAGATCAGGATCCAGGGAAGCACGTGGGGTTTTGTTCCTTTCCTCATCAGTCATTCATCACCTCCTAACTGCCTGTGACACCAATGCTATGCTTAATCCTCTTCTATGCTTCTTGATCTTTCTCAAAAGAACCTGTTTTTCTTCACTGGACTGTCAAAAAGAGCCAATGAGTGTGTACAGACTCACCTTGATGCGCTAGCACACATGACCTTTAAGAATTTGTTAACATTTTATGTTCTCATCCACTTTAATGACTGCCACTGTTCTTCTTGTGCTCTTCCAAATGTGAAACAGTCCATCAGTCTCATCTCTCCCCAGAGGTACTTATAATTTTTGTATTTTTTTCTGTCAGGGATGCACCTGTGGCATATGGAAGTTCCTAGGCTAAAATGAGCTACAGCTACCAGCCTCGACTTCAGCCACAGCAGTGTGGAATTGAGCCACGTTTATGACTACACCACAGCTCACAGAAACACCAGATCCTTAACCCACTGAGTGAGGCCGTGGATTGAACCTACATCCCCATAGGCACTAGTCATGTTTGTAACCCACTGAACCACAATGGGAACTCAGTAAATTTTTTTTTTTTTTGGCCATGTGCATGGCATATGGAATTTCCTGGGCCAGGGATTGAATCTCAGTTGCAGCTGCAACCTACACTACAGCAGGAACTCCAAGACTTAAAATTTTTAGAGTTCAGTTTTCTTACAACTACAGGTACACTTTTCACTCGAATAAAATGTAGTATTTTACAAATCAACTCTTTATTGTTAGGTGTTCTCTTGTTACTTTCTGCATTTTAAGGAGAAATGAACTTTTATTACTTTTTCAATCCTGATTTTTTTCTTTGGCAACTATTTCTTCCTTTTACTTTGCTCAGTATTTTGTTTGTTAGCTTCTTTTTCTTTCATTCATGATCTCTTTTTGCCATAGATTTCTCTACATTGTTTATATATTCAAAGAACCAATTTTTGGTGTTGTTAATATTGATTTTGTTGCTAGTTTTCTCTATCATATTGATTTCTGCCCTCATCTATATTATTTTTATGTTCCTTTATAGTAATTAGGTTGCTACCAAGTTTTAATCTTTCTTTTTTTCTAATAAATGTATTTTAGTAAAGTTCTAAATTTTGCTTCAGCTATTTATCATAATTTTTGAATGCAATGTTTGCTCGATTTTCAGTTTCATTTAAAATATATTTATTGTCCATGTGACTTTTTTTTTTTTTGTCTTAGGAATAATAGGCTTATTGTACTTATTTTAACTATTTGAATGTTACTGTCTGGAGGTATCTGTTCTTTGCGATTAGCAATAATCTTTTCCCAAGGTTTACACATGAAAAAAAAAAGGATATATGTACTGGCTTCTTCTCTACCTCTGCAGCAGTTTACTCAGAGCTTAAGCATAGATTTCTCCCAGGCTATAGTGCTCAGTAAGACCTTGAATTTATTCAAGGGTCTGAATAAAACTTAATCTCACAACTCTCATGTTGTGCATTTTTCTTTGACAGTTTTGGTGACCATGAAGGGACCTAGAACAGAGTGCTCTTCTTTACCTAAACTCTACAAGGATCCAGAGCCTTGGTATAACAAGAGGCCCTTTTGCCTGTCTACATCCTTCATCAAGTCCAAACAACTAGGTAAGTATCTTTAGGAAAAGATGTCTGCATTCCAGGTTGACAGACACTGAGAAGGTTGCTCATTTGAAAGACTCTGGGAAACTTTTGACTAGGTAATTAGATACAGGGCTGACCTGACATCTTTCCTTTAGTTGGCTACTTTAACAGTTTGTCAAAATAAAACTGAAGGTACCATATGAGATCTTTCAGTTCCAAAGAAAAGGGATACCATTCCCCCGGCCTGTTATAGTTTCTTCAGACAACTGAGACATTTATGGGAGTGGTAGAGTCAAGTCGTCATACTACACAGCAGTCCCATAGGGAAGTTTTCTCATTAATTTAAAAAAATTATTCCGGGGATACAAACATATGGATTGGCCATCCAATTTTCCTAGTGCCCACAGGTTTAAGAATGCCAGAGGCAGATAGTTAAAGAACTGAAATGACTCTTGGGTGACAGCTACAGGGGTTAAGCTCATAAACATCCCACCACAAAGTTTTCAAAGGTAATTTTATCCTGAAAAACCAACTTTAAAATGTGAAATAAAGCCTTCTAAACAGAAGAAAGACTGTCAGATAACCCCTCCTTGACAGATACCTCAGCTGGGTTTATGTATGTATGAAGCTTATACTTACAAGTACTTGCTTAAAAGGGATCTAAAGGAGATCTCATCCTGAAATGGCTGAGATGGAGCTCTTTTGACATTCCAGTTTTTGTTGCTGTTGTTGCACAGCTAGAGAAAGCTGGCTATAAGATTAGAAAGACTGAATGAAAAACTTAAAGAAATATTGTTTTGATTGGTATTTAGATGCTTCTAAAAGAGGAAATGGTAAGGAAACCTCTTTACAGGAAATCAGTAAAAAATAAATTGCTTGAAACCATATCAAAATTTAAAAATTCCTCTGATGCTGGGTGAGTCTTTCCCTCTGTTCCTTCCTGTTTCTCTGTACGTCCACCACAACGCTGTATGTCTTTCTCTGAACCTCCTTTTACGACACCAAATTTGATTTTCCACAGAAGGCAACAATAATTCTAAAGGCTGATAAAATATGTTTGTTTTCGGCCATTTTGAAAAAACTTTTTTTTTCAAAATTCTGATCTTAAGACATCAAAGCTTTTCTAGAAGGAATTTGTATTACCTTTCTGTGCAATTAGACATAAATTTTCTGCCTGATCTTCCTAGGTATCTTTTTCTATGTCTTAAGAGCTTGGTGTACTGACCAGTGAGCAAACTCTCTGGTCTCTGCTATCTAGAAAGTACATACATGGTGTATATCCAGCAGCCAGTCAAATATCTCTTTGTTTGAGTGTGCCAGCTCCCAGGGAAATTTGTTATAAGTCTATAAGGGGCCTTTATCATCTCAACCTTCTCTGTGTCTATTGTATAATAAACTCTTTTACTTTCTAGACTTTTTTTGAGGGGGGGGATTGACTTTCTGGATCTTGTGAAGACTGCATATAATGCCCTCTATGGTGGGGATGACTCTTGCATTTTATTGGTTTGAGTAGTTAAGATTCTACTTGTCCATGGCCAGATGATAGATCCTTTAAGCAAGAAAAATGTATAAATTTTTTACTTCTAGAAAGCTCTCATTATAAACAGCTATTTTATTGATACCTAGGGAACAACCAAATTAAAATTTGGATACAAAGAAGCATAATGGCCAACCTTAAGAATGCCCTTATTTAAAAAAAAAAAAAAAAAGAAAGACTTCTTCTGGAACCTATTTGATTTTGTGGTCTAGGCATCCCTTCAGTGGATCTTACAGATGCTAATAAAAATATTAGGCTAATTAATGTTAATTAGGTTAATTAACACGGTAATTTAAAGGGTTACTAAGGGGAAAGCCGTAGGATTAGTGCCAGCAGGTTCAAAATCTTTAGATGGTTATTAAGAAATGAGATACATAAAATCGGTATTGATGTATTTAAAACAAAGGGCCCTTTTTTGGTCTCCCCAACATTAAAAGAGCCCAAGTCTACTCTCTTTATGCAAGTTTGCAGAAATTTAAAATGCTAGAAGGAAAATATTATACTGAGTAACCTGACCAGCAATTCCCTGGAGTAGAAGTTAGGCTAATTAATCAAGTTAAGGATTGACCAAGGTTCCTGGGACCTTTGGTTCAACTCCTCACTGGCGACCCCATTCTTTTATATAGGAATGGATAAAACAGATGGGGCACAGAAAGGAAAAGTATCTGGGACCTCTTTTAAGACTAAGATTTGTTGATGGGGTTCTAACAGATGCTATGATTAGAGATTTAAGAGTTGATGGAATTGAGCTGAAATTTATAAGAAAAATGGTGTATTTGAACCATTTCAAATATATCATTTATATAAGAAAGATAGTTGCATCTCTTTTGCCTGATTATATTGTAGGCATATATATTATGTCTCACTGAGGAATGCTTCTCCTGCCTGATATTATAGAATAGAGCATCTAAAGTTCCCTTTCAGTCAATGTTAATTAAACATGCTAAAGGGAACCCGTAGAGTTACCTGAGCCCAAACAATGTGAGGTGAAAACTGTGAGCTAATATTTAGAGGCTAATAGAAACAGAGATTTCTACCTCTAGGGTAAATTAGTCTGGGTTAAATTGTGTGCTTTGAAAAAAAAGGGCCATTTGTTGAATGCCCTTTTTGAATGTGCAAACTTTTTGAAGGCATGATATATTGAGCCCTGAAGTTCTAGAATATGAAAATCTTTTGATTTCCATTTTAGTTGGAAATCTTTTCACTGATAAAAGGAAACAAATTTTTAAAATGTAATTGGGCATATCAGTCTTTGGATACCATTTAAACAGCAACCCAGTTTTATGGGGAATTAAAAGCAACCATCTTTGTCTTCCAAATTTCTACAAATCAGGAGTTCCTATAACGGCTCAGTGGTTAACAAATCTGACTAGGAACCATCCATGAGGTTGCAGGTTCGATCCCTGGCCTTGCTCAGTAGGTTAAGGATCCAGCGTTACCCTGAGCTGTGGTGTAGGTCGCAGACGTGGCTTGGATCCCATGTTGCTGTGGCTGTGGTATAGGCCAGCGGCTACAGCTCCAATTAGACCCCTGGTCTGGGAACATACATATGCCGTGGGAGAGGCCCTAGAAAAGGCAAAAAGACAAAAACAAACAAACAAACAAACAAAGAAATGTAGGAGTTCGCATCATGGCTCAGTGGAAAGGAATTTGACTAGCATCCATGAGGGTTCAGGTTCTATCCCTGGCCTTGCTCAGTGGGTTAAAGATCTGGCGTTGCTGTGAGCTGTGGTGCCGGTCTCAGGGGCAGCTTGGATCCTGTGTTGCTATAGCTGTGGTGTAGGCCAGCAGCTGTAACTCCATTTCGACCCTTAGCCCAGGAACGTCCATATGCCATGGGTATGGCCCAAAAAAGACAAAAAAAAAAAAAAAAGAAAGAAAGAAAGAAAGTAAATATAGCTCACAATGATATGACACTAAGGCTAGTTAACTCAAACAGGTACAACCTAAAACCAAGGGCAGGGGGAAGAAGAGGCCTTTTTAAAGGTACAAACTGCTGGAAAGTCTCCCTCACCAAAGTCTAATTCACAAAGAGCTCTATTTATTTGGCTTAAAAGTCAGCAATTATAAATTAAATATTTCTAAATTGGTAAAAATTAACCCAAATGTTTTTCCACATGATCTAAAATCAATATTTAGTAAATAAAAGCAAGTTTGACGATATTAAGTAGACACATCTTTATATTTATTAACATTAAATATAAAGCCATTATTCTACCTGGGCTTACCAGTCAAATATTATTATGCTATCTCTGCTACAAAATTTGTCAGAAAAAAAAAATAGCTTGGGATGGTGGTTGACTTTGTCTAATGTGTCATGAAGTTTTTATGAGTAATATAAATACATTTGTTGGAAACAGGTAAATTAAATAAATGAAAATGGGATGAGAGTTTTAGGCGAACTCATTAAAGAATAATTAGGTTTTATGGTATGGCTACTAAAAAGTAGTTTCTTCAAATATTTTTGGTAACTTGAAATTTTAGCTTTACCACATTAAAAGATGGGAATTTATTGAACATCTAGTTAGTTCCCAAATAAGATAAGAAATTGACACATTATTTCTTTTTTTATTTTTATTTTTCTTTTTTTTTATTTTCCCACTGTACAGCAAGGGGGTCAGGTTATCCTTACACGTATACATTACAATTACATTTTTTCCCCCACACTTTGTTCTGTTGCAACATGAGTATCTAGACATAGTTCTCAATGCTACTCAGCAGGATCTCCTTGTAAATCTATTCTAAGTTGTGTCTGATAAGCCCAAGCTCCCGATCCCTCCCACTCCCTCCCCCTCCCCCTCCCATCAGGCAGCCACAAGTCTCTTCTCCAAGTCCATGATTTTCTTTTCTAAGGAGATGTTCCTTTGTGCTGCATATTAGATTCCAGTTATAAGTGATATCATATGGTATTTGTCTTTGTCTTTCTGGCTCATGTCACTCGGTATGAGAGTCTCTAGTTCCATCCATGTGGCTGCAAATGGCATTAGGTCATTCTTTTTTATGGCTGAGTAGTATTCCATTGTGTATATATACCACCTCTTCCGAATCCAATCATCTGTCGATGGACATTTGGGTTGTTTCCATGTCTTGGCTATTGTGAATAGTGCTGCAATGAACATGCGGGTGCACGTGTCTCTTTTAAGTAGAGTTTTGTCCGGATAGATGCCCAAGAGTGGGATTGCGGGGTCATATGGAAGGTCAATGGATAGATTTCTAAGGTATCTCCAAACTGTTCTCCATAGTGGCTGTACCAGTTTACATTCCCACCAACAGTGCAGGAGGGTTCCCTTTTCTCCACAGCCCCTCCAGCACTTGTTATTTGTGGACTAATTAATGATGGCCATTCTGACTGGTGTGAGGTGGTATCTCATGGTAGTTTTGATTTGCATTTCTCTTATAATCAGCGATGTTGAGCATTTTTTCATGTGTTTGCTGGCCATCTGTATATCTTCGTTGGAGAACAGTCTATTCAGGTCTTTTGCCCATTTTTCCATTGATTAATTGGCTTATAATAGTTTTTTCCAGAGAAACAGACCACAACACACACACACACACACACCACACACACAACTTATTTATAAAGTAAGGCATTGACTCATGTGCGTATGGAGGCTAGAGACGTTTCCAAGATCTGCAGGAGGCAACGTGCAGACTCAGGTAGAAGTTGATGGTACAGTTTTAGTCGAGTCTAAAAGCCTAAGAACCAGGAGAGTCAACAGTAGAAGTCCATGGAGAGACATCCTAGTGTAACAGTGTGGCAGGAGTGGGGACCATGGACATTTAGACCATATTTCCATGTAACCTGCAAGAGCTTCAGGACCTGCTCAAGCCTAGTCACTTATATCCAACTTCCATTTGTGATGGCATGATGGGTCACATAATATCTAGTTCATGATGGGCAGCCAAAGTCACATGGTAACTTAGTGGCCCAGGATTAATCATTCAGTTTTTACTAGTGTCCAGCAGGAGGACAGGAGCTATTTCTCAAGGGATAGTAGGCATCTGCAGAGAATAGCAGGGCTTTTCTCCAAACGCCTAAGAATCTGCACTACGATTCATCTATTGAGCCCTGGCAAAGGTAACAAATGCTATGCAACCTGTCAGTGACATTTCAAACAACATTAGATCTGCTAGATTACTTGACCAAATAGCACATCAACATGTATAGAGGTCTGGATCTGAGTCTTCTTTTATTCTGGACTACCCCCTCAAGATTAACACCTTTTGGGTCACTTGGTAAATGGGCTGGAGTAGCACACCCCAGTGACAAATAAGTTGCCTCTAAAACCCAAAGAGATCTGTTAGGTATTGTGTCTCTTTTTGGAGGAGGGGCCTGATGCAACAACTTACTCTTCATCTTAGAAAGAATATCTCAGCATGTCTCACGTCATTGGAACCTAGACATCTTACAGTGGTGGAAGGTTTCCTAATTTTTTTTTTTGCATTTATTTTCCACCCTCTGACACAGAAATGTTTTACCAAGTCTAGAGTAGATGCTACTTTTTGCTCACTAGATTCAATCAGCGTAAGTAGTATAATGGACCAGCGTAGTATCATATGGAAGGGAGAGGTGATCAAGATCCCTGGAGACTAAAGTCACGACATGAAGTTGAAGAATTTGTATACTTCTGAGGTAAGATAGTGAAAGTTTATTGCTAGCCTTTGGATGGGCCTCATTGGGATGGGGGTAAGGCATTTGCCAGACCAATAGCTGCACACCAGGTACCAGGGATTTGTTGATTTGCTTAAGCAATGAAACTCCATTTGATACAGCAGCTAAAATTGCTATAAGCATAAGTTTACAATAATGCATTGTCTTTCTCCAAGATCCATCTCTTCCACACAGGTCAAGTGGGAGATATATCAAATTATTGATCCTGCTCAAATCTCTCCAGGGGATTTCAGTTTTGCTTTTGTTTTACTATTTTTCTAGGAAGGGCAGTTCTGGGGGCTTCCATTTGGCCTTTCCCACCATAAAAGCCCTCATTTCACTGGGCAGAGAACTAATCACTAAGTATGTCTCTCCCATTACGTATTCTGGAACTGGGAAATACCTATGGCTAAGTTTGGGGATCCACTCTGAATTGAACCTGAGCTAAAACTCCATACACCCTATCTGCCCTCCATAAACCCTACTATGACTGATGGGCCAGAAATTACTGTCATTTAAGAGCCAGTGTGTAGCGTCCCCCCCAATTTTGATTATTTTCTTTCCCCCAGTACACAGTTACTCTGAAAAAGGCCATAGGTCCTTTGAGGGAAGGTTGGGAGAAAGAATAACAGCATAGTTTTTTTAGTAGTGTATGAAGATCCTTCCTCGTGGAGACCCTGCCTTTCCTTCTGTAACATGACTCAAGATGGGAATTTTTTGAGGAACTATGACTCTTTCTGTAATTTGGATGACTTTTATTCACTTGATCTAGAACTTTTATGTTTATGTAGATCAAATAGAAATTTAGAAGGCTTTCTACTTATTTTACTTCTAGAAATACCGCATCAACTAGGCAGTGCCATAGGTCTGTTTGTGTCAGGCTATTCTGATTGCTGCTTCGACTCTTGTTCATTATGATAACCACACTTACCTTGCCGCTGGGCCCCTGCCACCCCTGGATCCAATTAACTCCCATTGTATTTAGGTGTCTCAATTCAGTGGTTGCAGTTCTTACTGTAAGGTCTGGTCTACAGAGAGGATTGATCCTAGAGCTCTTGAAGGAGGTTGGGGATCCCCTTATAAATTTATTTCTCAAAATATTGCTGAAAAGTATGTCTTCTCATGCTCCCAGTGTGAGTAAATCTTAAGGACAAATCAGCTCTAACATTCCCAAACTACCTAAGCCCTTGAGTCCCTACCTCTACATTAAACCAAGGCAGGTTTGGCATTTCTGGATCACTCACTGAGGGCCACCTTTCCCTCTGTGGTTTATCCAGTCAACCAAGGGAACTGTTAGCCCTGCTGCAATAGTAAATGCAGAATCTCTCTTTAGTAGAATGTATTAGTAGATTCAGCCTGATCCAAGTTTATATTCCTTCAGTCAATGCCCCACACCCTTATTGTACATTCCCACTCATGTTCTCTGGACTCCTGTCTTTATAGATTAGAATACGCAAGGAGTTCTTTTAGAGTGTCGTACCTCTCCTTATGGGTCACACCTTGTACCTCACCTTTAGGGGTTCTACTAGGATTTGGGTCTCGTTATAAACCTAGAAGCAAAGAGGAGTGTTGGGGATGGGTCCTAGAGGAGAATCAACATTGTCTTGTATGGCAGTTGCCTCACAGTTTTCTCAGGCAATACAGAGTTAAGCCCTTCAGATTGGAGGAGGGAGATGTGGAGAGGCTACTATCACGGTGGGTGAATAAGTCACTGCTACAAGGGGTGAGGAGGCCTCTTCTTTTGGCAAAGAAGACTCAACAGAATTTAAGGGCTCTATGTCCCCTTCCTAACTTAAAAGATCCTATTCTTTCCCAACCAATGCCCTCATTTTAACAGTAGACCCCTGTGAACCTGAAAGTTCATCTTGTGTTGTTATGCAGCCTGGAGGAGGATGAGCTTCTGCATTTGATTTTCAGCCATCTCAGCCCTGTCATCCTGTCATATTCTCAAGCCCTTCTTCAACCCCATTTCCCTTCTCTTTCTTCATCTTTCTGACTTTTTTTTTTTTAAACGTTTCAACTATTTCTGATGCTAGCCAATCTCAAGTATTATTTGAAGTTATTTCTCCATAGGTGTTTTGCTAAGCAAAATAGCCTGCTTTTAAAAAGTAAATTATCCTTAAAAAAAAAGAAAAAATGAATTCTGTTGCCCATATTATTTTAGACTATTTTTTCCTCTAAGCTACTCTTGTCTATATTTTCCACAAAAACATAAGCAATTTCAGAGCTGGATCCACATCCTGTTATGCCATTGTTTTACAAGCAGCTTTCCTAGCATCTGGCCTGTTTTAAACAGTAAATAAATATGTGCATAATGAGTATAAAACCTGAAAAGTCTTAATACCAAGATAGTGTCTACTACAATAAAATGCAGACATAAGTGGGTATTTCTTAATTTGTTTTTTATACTTGATGACACAACTTAGCCAATCTGACATTTTCAAGCAGTCATCTCAAAGGGTCACCTTTAAGGTTGACTGAGAACTGTAAAAGGGCAAGAGTTCTCATACGAAGCTCTGGTGACATAGAAGAATGGCACATTTTTAAGTATGATCCTTATTGGTCAGCCCTAGACTAAGTAAGGTTGCATGAATTTAAATATTTTCTATTTTCTCCATTAAGAGTATTGTCAAGGCTAAGTATTGTGCAGCCAATACTGACATACTTCCATGACCTCTTTCTCCCAATTTTACTTTTTTCTACCTTTATAATTAGTAGTATATCTACTTACCACAGCCCAGTGAATGAATCCCTTCTACTTGGAATAACAAGCTCATCAAAGATGTCTATAAATAGATGGAGTTCCCTGATGGCCTAGTAGTTAATGATCAACTATTGTCACTGATGTGTTTGGATTACTGCTGTGGCACAGGTTTAATCCCTGGCCTGTAACATCTGCATGCCTTGGGTGTGATCAACAAATATTTTAGTAAATAGCTAGTTATAATTTATAAACACATAGAGTGTTTGAGCTGGAAATATCAGTATTCTTAATCTAATCTAAAAGGATTCTTGGACTGACATTACATTTTGAATATATCAAATGATTGCATATATGGCCTATTTTCATTTCAATGATATAAAAATTTTATAGTAAATAGGATTTTAGTTTTATGTTTCTTAGGTTTTATGTTACATTGTTATATAAAATGTTTAATGTATCTATTCATTTTTGACTATATCCATATAAATTACTTTTGTAAATTTAAAATTAAAAACTTCCTAGTTTAATGTTTTCAAATATCCCTTTCTTTTAATTTTTAGCCTTTACTATAATATTGCTTAATGACAGTGACTTGTAAATATTTCCTAAAAAGAAAATTTATGGAATACATTTGTAAGCTGAAGTATAGAGTGATTAATACAATGAAACTGTGTAATTTGGACATTACAATGATTCCTCCCCCTGCCAGGAGAAATCTCTTATGTTTTGGAGTGCAATGACTTTTACAGTAAAGACATTTCTCAAAAAAGTGATCCCAGTAGTCCTCTGCAAACAAACCAATGATATCTCAGATAATTTGCGTAATTTCATTGAAGTTTACAAAACTTTTTTTAGCGGTTATTTTTATTGTGTTTTTATGTAGTACTGCACAGGAAAATACTATTGTCAGTGAAAAAAAAATAAGATCTTAAAAATAAGTTGGATTCAATCAGTTGAAACCCCAACATTAAACTTTCTGGCTGTAAGAATTTGTACAAGTTACTCATGCATCTCTGTGCATAAGTTTTCAAATTTATATTTAGAATATCTTGCCTCCTCGTTTTAAGGTTTGGAAGTAATGTATGTAAACTTTAGCAAGTGTCCAGGACTGAGGACATTAGAACTTCTCTCCAAAACAGAGCTACTTTATTTTTCTCTCCTATCCCATGTTCTTTTGCCTGTGGTGGCAGCCAGGAACTGTCTGTTTAAGCGCAGCTCTGAGATCTGTAAGCTCTCAGAGCTGCATACATAACACTGCCTATGCAGCCCTCATTGCAAATGTCTTCCAGATTATAACAAAGATGCTACTGTGAATACCAAGGGATCCTTTCATTCAGCAGTCAAGCCACCTCCCTCTATCAGGTGGAACTAATTCAAGTAGTATTTCTTCTCTTTGCACTTACTTATTTTTACCCATTAAGAATGCTGATTTAACTGAATGTGAAATTGACCTTCAAGCTCAAACTTACAAATTTATTTTATATCTGATCTCCAATTTATAGATGAAGTGCTTCATCAAACACTAAATTCTAAATGAGGATTCTTAGTTTGGCATCCTTGGACATGTCTTTAATATATATGCAAGTGTGTTTTACATAATATTGAAAAATGGTATGTTTAAGGAAATAGAATTTCTTTGTTCAAGGTCATCATCACATGTTGGATTAGTGAACATTTATTTTTATTGTAAATTCATTTTATTTCATTTCTAATTTAAAGTTTATTTTTAAATGTTTTGGGTCCTTTATAGAATGAAGGAATGCATGGAGAATAAATGAGTTGGATCATATGATTAAATTTTGTTTAAGAACTGCATATTCAGATCTTCTGATATTTAACTAGTATTTTTGAAACATTAAAAACTGAATGTAAATATTACATATTATGCCACATGTAACAGTGCGTCTTGATATAAGAAGGGTTACTTTATAGAAAAATAAAGGACAGAATAATTTTTCAAAAAAATTTAAATTTAAAGTTTATTTTAATTTCAATTTATTTTGTTTCATTTTTAATTAAGAAAAGCTTTTATTGAAGTGTGGTTTATATACAATGAAGTATACCCATTTAAAATATTCAGTTTGGTGAGTTTTTACAGATGTATAAGCCCATGTAACCAGAAGCACAGTCAAGATGAAGACTGTTTCTATTGTTTAAAAGTTTGGTGAAACACCTCTGAGAGTTTCCTCGTGCTACTTGAGGTCCTTCCTTAATTTCCCCCTCTCCTGTCCTAGGCAACCACTGATCTGCTTTCCATCATTATAGATTAGGTTGTATTTTCTAGAGTTTTAAGTAAATTAAATTACAGAATCTATACTCTTTTGCCTTTGGCATCTTTCTCTCAGCATATTATTTTTAAGATCAAAGTTATTTTCACTAGTTTATGTCTTTTGTTGCTGGGTAGTAGTTCACTGATACTAAGGCAATATACCATGACCAAATACTAAGGGCATACCATAATTTGTTTATCAGTTCACCAGCTGATAGACACTTGAGTAGTTTCCAAATTTTGGCTTTGTGAAATAACTTATTTACTGTGAACATTTTTGTACAAGTCTTCATATGAATACATGATTTGGGGGTTAATACTTAGGAGTGTAATTGCTGAGTTTTATGTTAACTATATGTTTAACACATAGAAACTGCTAGTTTGCCAAAGTGGGTGTAGTATTTTAAATTCCCAGTAGCAGTGTATGAGAGTTCCAGTTGCTCCATATCCTTGTAAACATAGTGAATTTTTAAACTTTAGCTATTGTGGTAAGTGTGCAGTGGTATTTCATTGTGTGTGTATTTCCCCAATTTACATACGTTAAAATTCATTCTTTAATTTAGCACAAAGTTTTTTTAAAAGAGATAACATTTTAATTATCAAAAGGTAAAGTAGTTAGCCAAAGTTTTAACTGTTGATCAGTCTCATAAAACACTGATTAATTCCACTATCAAAATGTCTGATTCAATGTCACAATTTAATGTTTGTTTTTATTTATATGATGGATAAAAAAGTTTTATTTGCCCTTTTAAGTACCGATTATTACTTTAAAAAACTCTTTATTGAAGTAGGAAAGACATACAAAAGTCTGCACATATTTAATGTATAAAACTTTATGAATTTGGAGAGAAAGATATATCTGTGAAACCATCACCACAGTCTAAGCCATAAACATATCCATCACCTCTAAAAATTTTTACTCATTATTAATTTTTCATGATAAAACAGAACATAATATCTATACTCTTAGCAATTTTAAGTATAAGCGCAATGTTGTATAATAGATCTATAAGTCTTATTCACCTTGGATAACTGAAACATCATGCTCTTTGATTAATACCTCTTCATTTTTCCCTCTTCTCTTCCCCTGGCAGTTACTATTCTACCCTCTGTTTCTATGAGTTCAATTGTTTTAGATTCTTTCTTATTTCATTTAGCATAATGTCCTCCAGGTTTATCCATGTTGTCACATACAGCAGGATCTCCTTTTTTAAGGCTAAATAACATACCATTATTTGTATATATCACATTTTCTTTGTCCATTCATTCATCCATCGATGGACATTTAGTCACTTCCTCCAAGTCTTGGCTATTGTGAATAATGCCTCAATGAACATGGTTGTGCAGGTATCTTTTTTTAAATTCTGATTTCAATTCTTTTATGATATATATTGGGAACTGGGATTTCTGGAGTATATGGTAATTCTATTTTTAATTTATAAAGGAATTTTCATACTGTTTTCTATAGCAGCTATTCCAATTTATATTCCTACCAAGGAACATAAAAATGTTCCCTTTTATCTATATGTTCATAGACATTTATCTTTTTTTAATATAGTCATCCTAATAAGTATGATGCAATAATAGCTCATTGTGGTTTTGAATTGCATTTCCCTGTGATTAGTAATTAGTCATAAATCTGTTGGCCATTTGTATATCTACTTTGAAGAAATGTTTATTCAAGTCCTTTACCTATTTTTAGTTACTTGGTTTTTGCTATTTAGTTATAGGAGTTCCTTATATATTTAAGACTTATCAGATATATGGTTTGCAGATTTTTTTCTCCCATTCTGTTAGTTTCCTTTTCCTTTTGATTGATTTTTTTCTTTACCATGCAGAATCTTTTTAGCTTGATATGAACTTACTTACCTATTTTTTGCTTTTTTTTGACTATGCTTTTGGTTTCATATCCAAGAAATCATTACCAAGGCCAATATCAAGAAGTTTTTCTCCTGTTTTCTTCTAGAATTTTTATGGTTTCAAGTGTTACCTTTAAGTCTTTAATTTGTGTTGAGTTGATTTTTGTGCATGTTATAAAATAAGTGTCCAATTGTATTCCTTTGCATGTGGATATTCAGTTTCCCCACACCATTTATTGAAGGAGATATCCTTCCCCATAGCCTATTCTTGCCATCCTTGTCAAAGATCAATTGGCTGTACATGTATGGTTTATTTCTGGGCTGTGTGTTCTGCTCCATGGTTAATATGTCTGCTTTTGTGCTAGTTCTATACTATTTCGACTACTGAAGTTTTTAAATACAGGTCATGTATTGTTTTCCTGATTGTAGTTGTCCATGTCCTATTATAGTTCACTGAGCATCTTTAAGATGACTACTTAAATTCTTTGTCAGACAGTTTGCATATATCTGTCTCTTTAGAGTTGTTATTGGAACTTTATTTTGTTCCTTTGGTGGTGTCATGTTTCCCTAATTTTTTTGTGGCCATGCATTGGTGTCTGCATATCTGAAGAAGCAATCCACCCTTTTCTGGTCTTTATAGATTGGCTTCAGCAGGGAAAGTCCTTCACCAGTCAGCCTGGCTAGAGATTCCTCTCAGTTGGCATGGTGTGTGGGTAGCCTTGCTCCTGGAATCTAGATGTAGGCAGGCCCTGTACCAGGCTCTGACAGTGAATGAGCTTGCTTCCTGATGAGGGATCCATGGGACAGCCATTGAGATCCTCATTATAGCCGTTGAAAGGTTCTGCCCCTTCTTTTGTCCTTTGCTAACCCCAAGTGATCTAGCTATGCTGATTCCCTGAGTCCTGAGGGAGACTTTGAGAGAAGCAGGCCTCTGAAGTTTTGCTCATTTTACTCTCCCTTTTCCCCATGGGACTGTTCTGTGCTGCCATAAGGAAGGATAAAGCAATACTGTTTTTCTTACCCTTTACAGTATCTTTTCTTATTTCTGTGCTACTCCAGGGTGCTGTAGTCTCACCTGGATTCTGGAGCTTTTATGAACTTTTTTTTTTTGTCCATAGATGATTGTTAAACAGGTGTTTTCTATAGAGGAATGAGGGCTGGAACTTCCTGTTCTTCTATCTTGCTGACATCACTCTCTTTGGTCAGTTTAATGTATACTAATCAGAGATGTCTATTTGATCAACTGAACCACTCATACTTAATATCAGTATAGTTATATTCAAGAATTTAGTATTATAAGTAAAGCTATGATGAAGAATCCTTTGGTAAATTGGTAGTCATTTAAGTAATATTTTAATCATCTGATATATGGACTTTTTGCAGATTAGATATTTTTAATCTGATTGCAAGCCTGAATTTTGAGTAGCTCAATGCATTTCCAAATACTTGGTGTGTCTTGAAGCATAGTGCATTGTTTTGCTATCTACTTGCCTTTCTCTTTGAAAAAAACAACATTTAAAAACTTTGAACTTACCCAGGGGATAAAGGGTTGATTAGCAATATAGACTTACATTTCTCTTTGCATAAAATTCTCATTTTACCTGGCTTACATCAAGGATAAAGTATTTATGTTCATTTATGTTAATTGTTGACCTTTTTCTCTTGATTAACTAAGCTATATTCAGTTAGAATTGGAGACATCTTCTATGTTTATGTAACATGGTGTATATTCTAAATGCGGAAATGAATGTCTCATGTAAGTAGCACAAAATCAAGCACAAAAAGAGATTTTCAACAAAAAGTTCTTCATTGAGGGAAAAATTGTTTTAATATTCTAAATCACTACAAAATAAAACTGATAATTTTGAGAAACAAAAATTAACATTGATCAAGCATTCCAGACATACTTAACCAAAGGACTAAGAATTGTTGAATATGCAGTTACAAGAGCTTTTAGGACCAAACTGTGAAAATACAGAATTATCTGAATTTAGAGAGATAATCCCCCAGTGCATTTAATACGATAAAGGCCAAGCTGTAAGCATTGTGCTTACATTGATGTAAGTTTTGTACATCACACTTGAGAGGGGATTTTCTTATGCTGGACCTTGTCTGGACAATGCATGCATTGTTGAGCCTTCAGACCATGCCACATAATTAACTATGGAATAACTGGGGGGGGGGGGGTTAACTTGGAAAAAAGGAGACTCAGAAAACAAGAAGATAAACTTGATAATGGTCTTCAAATATTTGAGGGTCTTTTATATTACAGATCAATTAGGATTATTTTTAAGGGCTTTTAGGGGGTGGGAGGTTGCTGAAAAATGTAAGACTATAAATTTTACTTTAACTTAAAAAAATAAACCTCTTCCTAATATTCTGAATCATGTTAAGAAGTTGTAATCAGTTTGCTTTTAACAGGAAAGCTGTTATCATTGGAAATTGTCAAGGGACACTAAACTGTCATTGAGATGTGAGGGAATAGAGTAGAAGACCTAATAGATAACTTGGCTTGACCTAATAGATTGGGTTAACTCAATCGATGTCCTCTCAAAATTTGATTATTCCTGAATATATGGTATAAAAATAATTGTAGAAGCTAATTTTGAAAGGAACTACATGCGAAAAAACATGAAATAGTTAAAGAAACATTAACAAAATAGGCACTAGTCCTACACACTGGAAACTACAAAATAATGTTGAAAGAAACAAAAAGAGACCTAAATGAATGGTGAGATATGTCAAGTTCATGTATTGGAAGAGTCAGTGTTGTTAAAGTGTAATTTTCCTGAAGTTATTTATTAATTTAATGCAATCCAAATAAAAATGCTAAAAGATATATTTTGATAGAAATTGATATGCTGATTCCTAAATTTATATGAAAATACAAACAACCTAAATAGTTAAAGCAGCTTTGTAAAATATGAACAAAGCTGGAGGACTAGCACTACCTGTAATTTTTCAGATCATGATATAAAAACATCTTGCCTTGATATCTTCTCTAGTCATGGTTAAGTTATCCAGGAAAGGACCAGAGCAAGAGTCCTAGGAGCTACTTAGCTATGGTGAATACCTTAACCATAAAGCCAGAGTTGGAACTTCAGAGGAAAGAGCTAAAATAGTTGAGCCCACCATAGGTATTAGAAATTCATCAGAAAGGCAGCATCTAGAACCCAAAAAAAGCAGATACTCAGAAAATAATTGCTATGAGAGAAAAGAGCACTGATAAGCCAGTCTGAACCTACGTCCAGAGATTCTGTCTACTTACTGGATCCTCAAGTGCTAATTGTAGCCAGAATTGAGTGTGGGAATATTATCCCAGTTAGAGACAGAGACAAAAATAATGGAATCGCCAATTAGTCCCCAAAATGATTCTTGCCCGATAATTCCATGGTCATTGCTTTAAGTAATCTGAAGAAGAAATTAGTGAAAACAAGTCAGTGTCTACTTCCTTAACTGGTATAAGAGGTCAGTTCTCATTATTCATAGTTGTTATGCTTTATAAAGTCACCATGAACACTGAATTAGCAAATACAGAACCAAGCTCCTAGGGGAAATACAGAGTTAGGTTCCTGTGAGCCTCTGGTCTGAACATTTTCAGCAGCAGATTGAAACATAATCGTTTTGAATGCATTTCTATGTACAGAGATCTTATTAAATAGATATTGATGATTCATTAACATTGAACTCGTGGCCAACAGCACTGTAACCCACACCTGAATGACATTTATTTAACTATACATACTTCCTCTGTACATCACAGCTTTTTTGCATTTAGGGACACTAGAACACCACTTGCACTATGCTTAAAGCTCATTTTAAAGAATGAAATCACCAACCAAAAAGCACAAAAGTGTGAGAAATATGTCATTAAACATGACAATAAAAATAGCATGGAAAGGACATATGTTTACAGTATGAGAACTGAAATAAGGCAGAGAATCACTTTGTTCCAAGTCAGATGAAAATGTGCTTTGACCTTAGGTGGAAATGGGCACAATGAGTGACTAAAACCTTGCTTCTCTGAGCATGCTTGCAAATGACTGCAAAAGTGCCATAAATATTGATTTGGGGTTTACAAATAAAATTTAGCAAGTAGGCAAATTCCTAACCATGAAATCAGTAAATAATGAGGATCTGCTGTACATACATATATACATATATTCCCATACATGTAAAATGAGGATCTACTGTATATACACTCTTGGGTGTGTGTGTAACCTAGAAAAATTCAAAAATATAAGTAGGTGCATTTCATTTCCCTGTCATTTGCCATGAAGATATTAAAGAAAAAGGACTATAATTCTTTTTTTTTTTGTCTTTTGTTGTTGTTGCTATTCTTGGGGCACTCCCGTGGCACATGGAGGTTCCCAGGCTAGGGGTTGAATCGGAGCTGTAGCCACCGGCCTACGCCAGAGCCACAGCAACGCGGGATCCGAGCCGAGTCTGCAACCTACACCACAGCTCACGGCAACGCCGGATCGTTACCCCACTGAGCAAGGGCAGGGACCGAACCCGAAACCTCATGGTTCCTATTCGGATTCGTTAACCACTGCACCACGGCGGGAACTCCCCTAGGACTATTATTCTTAATGTGATAACAGCAACATCTTTGGTTTAGCCTGCTGCAGTTGACATAAAATTTAAATAATTTTTTCCAGCGCTGGGCAAGTATCTTGGAAGTGTTATTATAATGATGATAGTCATAAAAATATTTTAATGCAATTTCTTTTACATGAAAATTAACATGTGCCTTTCATACTGCCACCCCATAATTAATGCCGTATGTCCTTTTTTTTTAAATTGAAAACAGGGCTTGGGATGATGTAGCAGGAGAACATTCTTTCAAGCCTGTTTTAAATTACATTACTTACAAAAACATCATTTCCTGAAAACACTAGGAGAATATTACCATATTCCTTTAAAATCAGATTTTATGTCTGCATTAACATATTTAGTTATTGTTCACATGGAAAAGTATCGATTAATATAAACAATTCTATCCTTCCCTTTCATCTGCTTTTATTTATTTTTTTTTGCCTTATCATTCTATGAATATCTTCTTTTCTTTAGTGACTTTTGATCAATAGTCTTTTGGATAATGTTTTCATTGTGTTTGTTCCCAAAATAATCACTCCTAAGGTGTTCCATAATATTTATCTCTTTACATTCAAATTATTTTACCATGTACATTTTTCATCACCTTTTTAAAAATGAACTTTGATATATAATTTATATAAATAAAGCACATTCTTTTTAAGCATATAATAAATTTGGATAAGACTTGTCCAATCACTATCAAAATTAAGATATTTCTATCACCCCCTCACCAAGTTTTCCTAAATGTCTCTTTGCAGCAACACAACCCATCCCTGAGAGTCACTGATTTATTTTGCTACTAAAGATTATTTTGACTTTCTAACATTTCATATAAATGGCATTAATGCAGTATGAACTTATAGTCATCTGGCTTATTTCCTACAACATATTATTTTTTACATTCATCTATGTTATTGCCTATATCAGTAATCTGTTTCTTTTATTGTTTATTAGTATCCATTGTATGAATTTATGAAAACATGTTTGTTAATTTACTTGCTAATAAATATTTGTATTGATTTCAGTTTCTGACCATTATGAATAAGCTACTGTGAATATTCCTGTACAGATCTTTTTAGTGACAAATGTTTTTCACATTTTTTGATAACAGTGAAAATATTGAGTGATATCATAGGTATATGATTACATTTATAAGATACTGCAAATAGTTTTCAAAAGTGGCTCTATCATTTTACATTCTTACCTATAGCATATAAGTGATCAAGCTTCTCTGCATGCTTACCAACATTTGTTGTCTTTTCAAATTTATCTACTCTATTATGTGGGGAATTATATCTAATTGTGATTTCAACTGGATTTTCCTGATATCTAAGGATACTGAGCATCCTTTCAATAGTCACCTCACACTCATGTACCTTCTTTTGTGAAATTTGATTTTGCTCATCTCACATTGCATTGATTTTTCATTCTGTGATAGCTCACATACCTAGATAGCCATCTCTCTACATACTGTACATATATATTATATAAATATGTATGTAAAATCTGATAAAAGACTTCCCATTTTAGTAAAAATATAAGTTAATAGGAAGAAAGGTTATATATGCATATGGTAATACATACATAAAAGCAACAGAAAGTCTACAATAAAAACTAGCCACTTCCACCTCAAGCTTATTTTTTTAACCTCTCTGTCCCTTCCCCCAGAAGAAATCATTTTGAACCATTTCTATTTTCATTTCCTTTTTTTTTTTTTGGTCTTTCTGTCTCTTTAGGGCCATACCCACAGCATATGGAGGTCCCCAGGCTAGGGGTCCAATTAGAACTATAGCTGCCAGCCTATGCCATAGCCACAGCAATGCCAGATCCAAGCCATATCTGTGACCTATACCACAGCCCATAGCAATGATTCTTTTTTTATATGATTTTTATTTGTTTCCATTATAGCTGGTTTACAATGTTCTGTCAATTTTCTACTGTACAGCATGGTGACCCAGTTACACACACATGTATACATTATTTTTTCTCATATTATTATACTCCAATGTAAGTGACCACACATAGTTCCCAGTGCTACACAGCAGGATCTCATTGTTAATCCATTCCAAAGACAATAATCTGCATCCATCCCACTCCGTCCCCCTCCTCCTTGGCACCCACAGGTCTATTCTCCAAGTCCATGATTTCCTTTTCTGTGGAAGGGTTCATTTGTGCTGTATATTAGATACCAGATATAGATGATATCATATGGCATTTGTCTTTCTCTTTCTGACTTACTTCACTCAGGATGAGAGTCTCTAGTTCCATCCATGTTGCTGCAAAGGGCATTATTTCAGTCTTTTTTTTATGGCTGAGTAGTGTTCCATCGTGTATATATACCACATCTTCCTAATGCAATCATCTGTCAATGGACATTTGGGTTGTTTCCATGTCTTGGCTATTGTGAATAGTGTTGCAATGAACATATGGGTGCATGTGTCTTTTCCAAGGAAAGTTTTGTCTGGATATATGTCCAAGAGTGGGATTGCTGGGTCATATGGTAGTTCTATGCATAGTTTTCTAAGGTAACTCCATACTGTTCTCCGTAGTGGTTGTACCAGCTTACATTGCCACGAATAGTGCAGGAAGATTCCCTTTTCTCTACACCCCCTCCAGCATTTGTTCTTTGTGGACTTATTAATGATGGCCATTCTGAGTGGTGTGAGGTGATAGCTCATGGTAGTTTTTTTGATTTGCATTTCTCTAATAATGAGGGATGTTGAGCATTTTTTCATGTGCTTGTCAGCCATCTGTGTATCTTCCTTGGAAAAATGTCTATTCAGGTCTTTTCTCAATTTTTCAATTGGGTTGTTGGCTTTTTTTTGCTGTTAAGTTGTTTGTATATTTTAGAGATTAAGCCCTTGTCAGTTGAATCATTTGAAACTCTTTTCTCCCATTCTGTAACTTGTCTTTTTGTTTGTTTCTTGTTTTCTTTGCTGTACAAAAGCTTGTCAGATTGATTAGGTCCCATTGGTTTATTTCTGATGCTGTGGAAGACTGACCTGAGAGAACATTTGTAAGGTTGATATCAGAGAATGTTTTTGCCTAATGATTCTTAACCCCCCTGAGCGAGATCAGGGATTGAACCTGTGTCCTCATGGATACTAGTTGGGTTTGTTACTGCTCAGTCACAACGGGAAGTCTGTATGTGATTATTTTTAATTTATCCTTTCATATCCTTCGTTAACTTCTAATAAAGAAAAGTTACTTTAACATTCGACTTTGTGGGGTGTTTCCTTTCCTTCTTAAACTTAACAACTCTGTATTTTACTTTATTAATCCCACCTTTTCCTCCACACCTTTCTTCTCTAAATGTCCCAACTTCTGCTAGTCGTTTTACAAAATTTTCAAAATAGATAATTCTTATATTTAGTTTTTTAGCCTTATTATTTTACCTTTATTTTTCTTCCAGTTTTATTGAAAAGCAATTGTACACTCAGCACTATACAAATTTAAGGGGTACAGTGTAATCATTTGACTTACATGTATCATGAAATGATTACCACAGTAAAGTTTAGTGAATATCTTTTATCTCATATAGATACCAAATTAAAGAAATAGAAAAATATATTTTTTTCCTTGTAGTGAGAACTCTTAGGATTGACTCTCTTATCAACTTTCATATATTGGCTACAACAATGTTAATTACACTTATTATGTTATGCATTGTATCTCTGGAACTTATTTATTTTATAGTTGGAAGTTTGTACTTTGATTACCTTTATCCAACTCCCTCCCCGCCCCCCACCTCCTGCCTCTGGTAACCACAAATCTAATTCTCTTTTTCTGTGAGTTTATTTGGTAAACCCTATTTAAATTTCCTAGTATGATCTCAAGGTCAATTCTAAATGTTAAAAAGCAAATAACAAGATTTATTTTACAATGAAATATTACTCAGTACAGAGGCAATCAGAGTGATAGGATTTTGTTTTTTTCTCATGAAGTCATTATAACAGTAACTTAGGTCCTTAAAAATACATGATCCTCTTGTGAAATATAATCTTTTCTTACATTCTGTTAGTGGCTTAAGATCAGGCAAATCAGTTTGCTTCATATTTGGGTCATAATCCAAATGTCTTCTTAAACTTGTGGCTAATTCATACTAGATTTTATTCTGTTACTTGAATTTGGAGGTTGTTGATTTCCTGTTTTATTTTGAGTGGTTACTCTTCAGATCTATACAAACTGTCATACTGAACTTCATTAAAGTTTTATAGTAATTCTATTGTTTTCCTCCTTTAGTCTTTACACTTATTTGACTAAAGTACATTCCAAAGTTACTGTCTTAGAAAAGCAGCATCAAATGTGAACTTTTTGAATCCTTGCCTATCTAAAATTACAAATAGGCTGAAATTGTTTTATCAAAACATGTAAGTTATTGAACCCCATACCACTGCTACTGAAAAGATAACATAGATCCTAGTTGCCTTTCTCCACCCTTTCTCCCTCCCTTTCCTTCTTTCTTTCTCTTTCCTTCCTTTCTTTCTTCCTACCTTCCTTCCTTCTTCCCCCCTCCCTTCCTTCCTTTACTTAGTCTAATGATTAAAATGTTTATTTTTTTTTTCCAGAAACACCCTACCAGAAGGAACTAGAAATGTTTTACCAGCTATATGGGTATCCTGTAGCCCAATTTAACATCTAAAATTAACCATCATATCTGTGTTTTCTTGGTTATATTTTCAGATCATACTAGATTTTACTGTATTGAAAATATCTTCAGCTCACCTTTTCTGTGTCTTTCCTTGGGTAAATCAAGGTGGAAAAAAAATTAACCCTGAATGATTTTTTTTTTGTCTTTTTGCTATTTCTTGGGCCGCTCCCGCGGCATATGGAGGTTCCCAGGCTAGGGGTCGAATCGGAGCTGTAGCCACCGGCCTACGCCAGACCCACAGCATCGAGGGATCCGAGCCGCGTCTGTGACCTACACCACAGCTCACGTCAACTCCGAACCCTTAACCCACAGAGCAAGGGCAGGGACTGAACCCGCAACCTCATGGTTCCTAGTCAGATTCGTTAACCACTGCGCCACGACGGGAACTCCCAACCCTGAATGATTTTAACTGCCATCTTCAGTTCTTTATTCCCAGGTAGCTAAATCGAGTTAAAGAAAAATCAACAAACCATCCAAACCATCCAGACTAGTGCTGATATGAAAGTAAGATTCAGAAATTGAAACAGAGTTTAAATTATCTTTTATTACTCTTTCATTTCCCTGATCTATTATTTTGCCCATTCTCCAAAGCTAGTATTTTAAATTTTATTTTCTTGAATATCTCACACCCTCATAGTTTCCTTTGATCTTCTTCAGGCAAATGACCTCCTAACCTATTTACAAAGGTATTAGAGTCATAAACAAGGACCCGTCTCAACTCCCATTGTATTGATCATACGCTTGCCTACAGTCTTACCCACCCTTGATTTCTTTCCTTCTGCACAATAGAAAAGGGTTCTTCATAGATTCCTATAGAACAGAATTTGACAGTCACTGTATATATTGTAGATAATGAGAGTCAGGTTGTCCTTGTTAGAAAAAGAAGTTACAAATAAAGGAAGAGTAAAAACTAGAATAGTCCCAGTGATATGAGATTAGACTCAGAAGTATCAGTAGGAGCCATGGTTTTAAAAATATGTTGTCAAATAGACAAATATATCAATGTAGATGGTAATATGGTTGCAGGAAGGATGTGTGTGTGTGTGTGGGGGGGTTAAGCTCCTAGTACTGTTGCCTGAGAGGGCTTAAAATAATTGACACCCTAGTAGGAATGAACACACCTACTGCTCTGACCTTGGTTTCTAAAGTCTATTTCCAATAAAAGGAACTTGGGCTTCTTGGAGAAGTAGTTGACTCCAGAGTCGAAGCAGGGGAAATGCAAGATGAGCCTATAGAGCCTTTTGTAATGCCAGAAAGTAAAGAAGTGCTCAAAAAAGGATGGTAACTTATTAAAAGGGCAAAGGAACCAACCTGAAAGATATCTTAATTGCAAAGTTGGGACAAATTGAGTAATAAAATAAATAACAATAGTATTCAACTATAACTCTACAATAAAATAATACTCAAAATGTAGATAATTGAATAAATGAATTCATGGAGAAGGGACAGTGTTTTCTTACCAAATAATAATAACCATAGAAGAGAAAAGAATATGGGAAATAACCACTAGTAAAACACAGTAATAATTGTCACATGATGGATGCTACAAGCAGTGGGTAAAAGTTTGAGAAAAACAGGATTTGTACATAGTCCAAAAGGATGCTCCTCCAAGATATGTATTAATTATAAAGGAAGAACAGTAATTTTACAATAGAAAACCTGGGTGATACCACCTTGACCACCTGGTCAAGGATAACATCACCAGTAATAAAATATATCAATATCATGTACTCCTAATAAGACATTTTTATGGTATTTTGGGTGAAAATGTATAACCTCAGTCTAATCATGAGAAAACCTCAGCCAAACCCAAACTGAGGGGCATTAAAAAATATTTTATCAGTATTCTTCAATAGTATCAAGGTCGTGAAAGACAAAGTGAGATAGAAGAACTGTTGAATATTGGAGGAGGTTGAGGGACATAAGAACTAAATGCAATATGGGATTCTGGATTGGATCCAGTAACAGAAAATGACATTAACAGAAAAACTGATAAAATTCAAATAATGTCTGCTGTTTAGTTAAAAAATTAATAAATCAAAAAATTCAACTTTTATTTTTAGGCAGAGCATACAATGTTTGAACTGTCATCCTCTGCCACATTCTAAGCCCCAGAAGGGAAAGGCCTGTGCATTATAGTGGATCATGAAATATTTGTTAAATGACTACATTAAAATTGAATTTTATCTGTGACACTGTTTTGTAATGACCTATTATGAATTTTAAGTTCCCTCTATACTGTGAGATTCTTAAAGCCATTGATCTTCTAAATAAAAGCTAGATCTGGGACACAAAGATAAATGTTTGCTAAATGTGTCGGTGAATATTACGAATATCTAATTTTAAATAGAACCCCTCCCTGTAAGGATAACCGTAAGTCATTAAAAAATTTCTTAAATTGAGATTATAAGTACTTCTGAGTGCAACTATATTGTATTCATATAACTTAAGTATGTGTGTGTTGTTTGGTTTGGTTTTTTGTCACACTTAGGCACAGAAAAATGGAGAAGGCTAGAAGAATGCCCTTTATTAGTATAAAGACATATAATTCTTATTTTAAAATAACAACATAGAGATTAAATATTTTTTTAAATATTGTATTCTCTTCCAATATCGGTATTGATGATAATTCTTACTTTTAAATAGTAAAAACATTCTCTGTTTTGATATTTTATTACATTTGTGATGGTCTGGGTACTAACAAAAAAGGTAGTAGGAATTGACAGTGAAACCAATTTAGAATTGGCTTTCATGCTTACATGCTTACTCATTGTTAAATAAGCAAAAAAAAAGAACAAAATAAATTTTTATAATGCTTTCACTGGAGAACATTGAAATACAGAAATTAAGATAAAACTGTATTGGTCAAAATTTATAATCTCTAAAATAAATATTTTTGGTTATTAATTTGTATTAAATAAAAGATAAAAATGGTATTAAAAATCTATCAAGACTTAATTTTAGTTTTAAAAAATGAAGTTCATAAGAGGAAAGTAACATTTATTAATAAAAACACTGAAAATGGAATTTTCGATCTAACAACACTTTAAAGTAAAATTTTGATATTACTTTAATTTTAAGGAAGGGGTAATGACTTCACAATTTATTACAAACCTATTTTTAAAAAGGAGTAAGAATATTAAACAGTGGAAAAAATGATTATTCTAAAAATTAATGGATCAATTCTTTCTAGTTAATGCAAACAGTTTAATCTGTTTTTTACATGTTAAATAAAAGAATCATGGGTAATAGATAACACTTTGAACTCAAAAATCTAATCAGAACCTCTAAAAAGTAGTTATTTACCAACATTTAAGTATTCAGTAAAAAGAAAATGTGGTATATTGAATAGATTTTTTGTTTTTTTATCAGGCTTCTTTATTTCCTCAAAGCACTTAATTTTCTTTTTTTCTTTCTGTATTCCTCAAAGCCATTGCATGGGCAAAATTTTGTT
Source organism: Phacochoerus africanus (assembly GCF_016906955.1). Lineage (NCBI taxonomy): Eukaryota > Metazoa > Chordata > Mammalia > Artiodactyla > Suidae > Phacochoerus > Phacochoerus africanus. The sequence continues at coordinate 46,061 of NW_025927360.1, forward strand.
AAATTATAGACAGTAAAATAGATTTCTAGATTACTCATAGGTTTTCTTGTCAAAATTTAGCAGTATTTCTTGAGCAAGTTCTGAATTAGATTTTGCCTCTAAATGAAACCAACACACATTGGCAAAGAAAAAGCTGGTTTATCAACAGAGTAAGAAGAGACTGGCATAACTTGTGATTTCTAGAAGTAAAAGCACTTTTAGGGACTCTGGCATTTGCTGACAAAAAAGCAATAAAATGATAAAAACATGATAGGTTAATTGATAGAAAAGTTTAAATGTCAGTGGGATGAATATCCATAGGGTTAGGGAGTGAATTGAAATTAGAAATTTAATATCAGCAAAGGAAGTACATGTCCTAGCAGTATGATAGTAAGAGCTGGTAGAAGCAAATTCAGAAGGTCTGGACCAGTGTGATTGCATTGTTATCTTTTGAAATATGTCACTGAAGGCTAATGGACCTGCCTCAAAAGGGTTGAGTTATGTAGTAATGAAGACCCAACTTTAGGAGAAAGCTTTAGGAAACAAGAGAAAACTGAGGATGTTAATCCCATAAATTTTATTCATTGACTTATGCATTCATATATTCAGGAAACAAATATTTTTCCTATCAGTATGATCTAAACGGTATGATTCTAATTCTAAAATTAAAAAAAAAAAAAACTCCCCTAATAGTATCCCAAATCTAAAATTAAGATTCGAGGGACTATTTTGGAGATGGGAATTGCATACATTCTAATTACATGAAAATATAAATTATAAAACATTGCTAAAAATTCATAGGAAAAAATATAATTGACTGTAGAGGATCTTTTATGATGAAAGGTAGAAATGAGTGATTCTTTTTCAAGTTGTCCTTCTCTTTATTCTTACCTATCGCCACTTTTCCCTCCCTTCCAAGCACTAATACCACTCCCTCCTCCAGCCTCAGGTACTCTAAAAGTAACCACCTGTCAGGTCCTTGTTTCTCAGCCTTCCCTGTACATAAGAATCACCCGAGGCACGCACCCACACTAGGCAAATTAAATCAGAATCTCAGGGTGAGTGAAGCCTTGGTGTTTGCTTTTTAAAGAGACCTTGTGTTGATCTTAATGTGCAGCCAAGTTTGCATCTTCTTATATTGAATTGACAAGGTAAGCCAGAAAGTTTTTATCAATATAACACCTGCTAGTACTCAGCAGCTGCCTTAGTGTTATGGGCATATAATGGCATAAACATTAGGCTGTGTATTCATGTTGCTTACAAATTTACTGCAGTTAACAGTCATTTCTAAATTTAAGTTACTAATTCTAGATTTATCTTTCTTAATTTATCAGTTACACACTGTGCATAAGAAAATTACCATTAATACAATTTAAATTCTCTAAGGCTTTGAATTGTTTACTTTTTTCATTTATCAAAATATAATAATATTATATCACTTGCCATCTTATATGTTTTCTGATGGGAAGAAAAGAGTTGCAGTTACAATAGGTAAGGCCTAGAAATTGTGCTCACAATGTAAATGTGAACTCTTACTTGAAAGTATAGGCTATGGAATTACATTGCATAAATTCAAGTTTTAGCTTTGTGGTTTACTAGTTCTGTATTTTGGGGCCATTCATTAAACTTATTTTTACTTTTATTTTCTCATCTGTAAAATGGGGATAATTCTATTCCTACTTTATCAAGTTGTGAGGAATAAGCAACTTCCCTGACATGGCAAGTACTATGGAAGTATTAGCTATGATTGTTATGTTACAGGCTTTCACATTTTACCACTTCGAGAGGCTATTAATGTTTATTCATATGTTGTGGGAATTCTTACGCATGCTATGTCAAAAATGTTTGTAACCTTTTGCTTTATATTACTGAAAATGTTTTGGGGATATCAAATATAGGTATACCTAGGGACAGTAGGTTGTGAACTCAGATGTCTGTTGTTTTTTGGATAAAAATCGACTGAGAATCATTGACTCAGACCCACCCACAGGAATTTGAGAAGGGAGAAGCTTGTATGAGCTGGCGTATTCCACTGAATACTAACCAAAGAAGCAAAGAGCTGAGCTAGATGTTGAAAAATGTAGAATTTGAACAGTCAAGGAGACAGTGGGAAAGGGGTTGCTGATGAGCCTCAAAAGTAGGCTTGACTATAGCACATGATATGAATTAGACCAAATGTCATAGGTGTCCCTATTACCTTAGCCCAAGATGCCGTTTTTGTTTTTACCTTCTGCAAAGACAAAGAGTTCTTCGACACATGCTCGAATTTCATACTCTAGGATACTGCAGTGGACAAAACATCAACATATTTAGGATCAGTTTGCCATATTGTGATGAGATGAACTACTAACAATAAATTTCCTATGTTATAATATTCAAAAGAGCATTCTTTATAATTAAAAATCCATAAGAACATCATGACATAAGAGCATTCTTTATAATTAAAAATCCATAAGAACGTCATTTTTACCTTAATGAGGAAAGTATTCTTTGTTTAGAAGCCTGGAAGCTTGAATTTTCTATTATCCTAAAACTTTTTTTTTTAATGCAGCGAAGTTTATTGAGAAGAGCCCATGCTAGGACACCCAGTGCCAGGGGTTCTAGTCCTGACTACAGCCCCTCTATCTCCTAAATAGATGTTTAATTTTGAATTAATTGCTAATGTTTGTTTCCTTATTTGAAAAGTGGGGGAAATAAAATAACTCACAGGGTTGTTAGAAAGGACCACATATATAGTCCTCTAAGATGCTCCATAGAAACAAATAAACGTTAACAGTAATTTCTGTTGAATTTAGAGATAGTCATTCTATTATTTCTAGTTTTGCTAACATTTTGTATTCAGTGAAGGCATTCTTTAAACATTATGGTATGAATAGTATGATAAATGGTTTGTGTCTTTTCTCTCTGAATTCTTATCACCTAGGGCAATGTGTAGGATATGCCGTTCTTTTTTAAGTTGCTATTTGAATCATTGTTAAAATATATAATACAGCATATTAGATTTTCCCTTGAACTGGAAAAACTAAACCTCAGTTTTTCTGCTTATTGGCTACTGGCTTTGAGAAGATTCTTAAACTCTTTCATTGGCCTCAATCTATATTTATATTTATTTTTTAAATAATTTTTATTTTTTCAATTATAGTTGGTTTCCAGTGTTCTGTCAAATTTCTGCTGTACAAGAAAGTGACCCAGTCTCTCTCTCACACACACATACACACACACATACATTATTTTTCTTATATTATCTTCCATCATGTTCCATTATAAGTGACTAGATATACTTCCCCATGCTAGACAGCAGGATCTCATTGCTTACCCACTTCAAATGCAATAGTTTGCACTGTTAACCCCAAGTTCCAAGTCTATCGCAGTCCCTTCCCCTCCTTCTTGGCAACCACAAGTCTGTTCTCTAAGTCCAGGAGTTTCTTTTCTGTGGAAAGGTTCATTTGTGCTATATATTAGATTCCAGATATAAGTGATATCATTGGTATTTGTCTTTCTCTTTCTGACTTACGTCACTTAGTATGAGAGTCTCTGGTTCCATCCATGTTGCTGCAAATGGCATTATTTTGTTCTTTTTATGGCTGAGTAGTATTCCATGGTGTATATATACCACATTTTCTTAATCCATTCATCTATTGACGGACATTTGGGTTTTTTCCATGTCTTGGCTATTGTGAATAGTGCTGCAGTGTACATACAGGTGCATAAATCTTTTTCAAGGAAAGTTTTGTCTGGATATATGCCCAGGAGTGGGCTTGCTAGATCATATGGTAGTTCTATTTTTAGTTTTCTGAGGTACCTCCATACTGTTTTTCATAGTAGTTGGACCAATTTACATTCCCAACAGTGTAGGAGGGTACCCTTTTCTCCACATCCTCTCCAACATTTATTATTTGTTGACTTGTTAATGATATCAGGACATTCTGACAGGTTTGAGATGGTACCTCATAGTAGTTTTGTTTGCATTTCTCTAATAATTAGTGATGTTGAGCATTTTTCCACGTGCCTGTTGGCCATCTGTATATCTTCCTTGGAGAAATGTCTGTTTAAGTCTTTTGCCCATTTTTTAATTGGGTTGTTGGTTTTTTTGTTTTGTTTTGTTTTGTTTTTTGCTGTTGAGTTCTATAAAAACTACTCAAACTGATCAACAAATGCACCAAAGTAGCAGGATACAAGATTAACGTTCAGAAATTGGTCACATTTCTGTGTACTAACAAAGAAATATTCGAAAAGAAATACAAAAATACAGTACCTTTAATTTTCTTAATTTTTTTAATTTTTAATTTTTAATTTTTTTAGGTCTTTTTTCCTTGGATAAATTCTTTTTTTATTTTTTGAAATTTTATTGACACATAGTTGATTTATAATGTTGTATTAATTTCTGCTGTACAAAAAGTGATTTAGTTATAAATTTATACATATCCCTTCTTTTTCAGATTCGTTTCCCATTTAGGTTATCATAGAGTATTGAGTAGAGCTCCCCATGTTATTCAGATCCCCATTAATCATCCATTAATGGGGATATGCCAGTCCCAAACCCCCAGCACACCCCCCTCCCCACACACACATACACACTTATTCTCTTTGGTAACCATAAGTTTTTTTTTCAAAGTTGTTGAGTCTGTTTCAAAAAATTGGAAAGCA